>NC_060905.1:19898547-19956047 GCF_014805685.1 Silurus meridionalis | reverse complement strand
TATTTGTTTTCATATGATTTCCTGGTTCAGTTTTCTAAATTATACAACGAAGAATTTGTCCAAATGTCGATCAAACGTACGTCACGTCAAATGTCTCTGTGGCAGATTTGCACAATATCACGTTTGCTCTTCGTTCTAACTCGCTGTCCGTGCTGAAATCTAAGACGTGGTAGCGCCTGTGGTCAGAACAGCACCAGTTACACCATTAATCTAGACATTTTTTGATACCCCCTCATATTCAAGCAACAGTGGTTATAAACAAGACAAACACGTCAGTCAGTGCATCAGTGAATATCCCAATGTTTGGCATTGCTCTTCTGAGTCGTGAGTCGTTTAGCTTTTAATGTAATCGCAATGAATATGCTGACCAGTGTTATAACACCCTCCCCCTCCTTCCCCCTCAACAGGAATTTGAGTCTTTGATTGCGCAGCATGTCCCAGATATGGACCCAATCAGCTACAACGTCAGCCTTCACGATGCCACGGTCAGCAATGGTGGGGATTACAGACCAGATCCACCAAGAGGAGGAGGACACACCACACCCCGCCAAACACCTGCTTTCTTCAGCCTGGAATCTACTAACTCATCGAATAGAGACACACCTCGAGCACCCGGAGGTGCTGCAGTGGCTTTGCCTCTTTTCTCCTCATTAGGAAATGGCTCTCACTCCAGGGTGGGTGGGTATTTGGATGAGGCAGTGTTTGAGCAGATAAATCTGTTGGGTCTGGAGGGCCTGGCTAGTGTGGAGGAGCAGGTACTAAATGCAGTAGATGGCAGATTGGATGCTCCATGGCTCGAGGATTTGGACTCTGATTCTGGTTTGTCATTGGAGACTGACTCCAGAAGCCCCACCTCAGCCTCAATGTCCTCTTCCGAGTCGTTTTGTGAGGGTGGAGCGATGGGCTACAGCAGTGAAGTAGAGTCCCTATTCAGTAACGGTGGGGCGTGTGCATCATCGTGCTACGATTGGCCAAGGGAAAGCTTGAACAAGATAATCTGGCATGACCACAACTACTCATCTCGGGCCCCTGAGGAGAGTAAGCCACAAAGCAGGACCCGATCCCCAAAAGCTATAAAACAGGAAGTAATGAGTGAGGATGAAACCGGACCGGAGGAGCCAAGCCGGGATGAACGGCGTCTGCAGGCTCTGGGGCTTCCATTTTCCGCCCCGGAAATCGTTAACATGCCGATGGAGGACTTCCTGGAGCTGCTGGAAGGTCAGGACCTCTCCACATCGGAGGCCACGCTTCTGCGGGATGTGCGCAGACGTGGCAAAAACAAACTGGCGGCACAAAACTGCAGAAAAAGGAAGCTGCACGCCATCTTGGGCCTGCAGGCTGAGGTGGAGGAACTGATTGCACAGCGTGATGCCCTTCTTCGCGAGAGAACTTGCACCAGCAAGGCGCTGTCCGCTACCGGCGAGTGTTTCAAGACGCTTTCCAATGCTGTGCTGAGGCAGCTGAGAGACGAGCACGGACAGACCTTAAGCCCACAGCAATACACACTTCACTGTGGCACGAACGGGCACCTGGCGGTCCGACCTCGAACAAATGCAGTGAAAATGAACACAACTCGAGCCAAAACTACAAAGAGGAAGAAGGACAAAAAACGCTGAGACCCGTTTAATTTGGTTTTTTTTTTACGTTGTGTTTGTAGTGTGTGTGCATGTGTGCGTGTGCTTTAAAGGGCTACTTGGTGTAGGACTACTGAACTTTCCCCTTTTAAATATTTAAACCAGATGAGCGTTTTAATATACTGCGTTTACTGTGTGTAGCAGAAGCACTGAACATGGATGATGGAACACACACAGGAGGTACCTCAGGCCAGTCCTCAAAAGTCCAGCACAATAATCATCATTATTGCAGAAATAACACACTTTCTCAATAAACATGACCCTACTGGACATGTGAGGGTGAAAAAGCAGGTCACTGGATGTTCCTCTGTGGTGAAATTTGCATAGATTTTGGAGACGCGACTTCGCTTCTTATGCAATTGTTATGCTGGTGTTTGTAACTGCATGACTTCCACTATGGCCTTAATGAGTCCCCATGTTTCATCAATATGTCTGTTTTTTGATTTTTTTTTTTTCCTGGATTTTACACGATTGCATCGTTACTGATAATTTCTGGTTTATTTTCTTTAGACAGACAAGAATCGAAACGTTCGATGAGGTTTTAAAATGCGGATTTATCCGAACTGACAACAATTGAATTTACCTGTCAAATATATCATATACAAAATATCCGTAACGCAAAGATTCCCAGACTTCATGACGTGAGGAAAATGATATCTTTTGTGTGTTTTTACACGTTACCATGTTTTCTCATTTTAACTGCTTTTATAAATATAGTAATGATGATGATGATGATGATGATGATGATGATGATAATAATAATAATAAACATACTTGACGATAAACAACAAACAAAAGGACCACGTATAAGGCTGTTATATAAATGAGTCTTTTTTGGATATACTGTGTGTGTGGTTTTTATATATAATCTCATACTATATTGCCAAAAGTTTGCAGACACCTGGTTATAAGTATGTGTATGTGCTTTTTAAATAAATTTGCTCTCCACTCCTCTGGGAAGATGTTCCACTAAATTGTGGGGGGTGATGTGTCCATCAGCTACAAGGGTGTTAGTAAAGTCAGGTATTGGTGTAGGTCTGGAGGTTCCTGGGGTGCGTACACATCATCCCAAAGGTGTTCAACAGGTTTGGAGCTCTATTGCAGGCCCACTCAAGATCTTCCTCTCCAAAACATGTAAAGCAGATCTCCATGGAGCTGGCTTTGTGCACAGAGGCATTGCCATGCTGGAACAGGTTTGGGTTTCCAAGTTATTATACTGCATTCAAAGACGTCCTTTACAATTGTGTGCCTCCCGCTTTGAGGTAACAGTTAGGAAAAGAACCACATATGGCAGGAAAGGTCTGGTGTCCCAATACTCTTATGTGTTAAAAAACTAAATCCTGCCAATTATGCAACACGGAGCTTGTATGGGATGGAAGTACCTCAGGATGAAGGTGAAACATCAGCATGGTGAGCAACGTCGCACTGGATCTGCTCTGTCCTGACTCCTGAGCATCAGGTGGCACAGTGGTGGATTTAATGAAAACAGTGTGAACAAACACTAAATCAAAAAGCAGCAAATAACAGTAGCAGTAAGCGATCGCATTTTTACTTACTGTTGTGATTTTCAGCGAATGATGATGCATTTGTACACCAGTGAATATTTTTAATTTAATCAATTTTATTCCTTTCTCTTTTTTTATAGCATTTGACTGCTACAACAGTGACACCTCTGTTTACAAGCGTGAATTACCGCGGCTTTGCTACATCCAAACGCTTGTTTTTTAATGTCTGTATATACTATTTAAGCATACAAAATTGTAATTGATTATATATTCGACAAGAATGTCAATTTCTAAAAACAAAAATGTACCAAATACAATACAGAAGTTGATTTACACAAATCGCTTCACCCTTCATACTGGCCTTTTTAGACTTCTCTGGAACCTAAGTCTAAGACATCAAGTCATTTTTGAAGTTTATGATTCAACATTGAATCTAACAGAAGGAAAGAAAGATGATGTTTCAGAACGAGCTACAATATTCAACTTCCTGCTACTGGAACTATGTGACTGCTCCTCACTTGAGTAATGTATACAAAAGAATAAATTCGGTCCTGCACACACTTCATACTCAAATGCTGTATTTCTGTTGTTTTTTTTTTTACAGAAAATTTTTTTAAGCAAAAATAACCGTCAGATTAAGCAACTATCAAAATAATCATTTGTTGTGGCCCATAATTAAATGCAGTCTAATTAATCTGGTTTGCTAGAAGGTACCTGTCAATGCAACAATCTTCACCCAAGCATCTGTAGACCATCTTCAGCAGAGACCAGAATGAAACTGTTCATCCATCATCATTTTTGATAAAAGACTCCAAATTTCTACAATTTTGTAAGACATTTTATATACATATACAGTGGTGTGAAAAAGTGTTTGCCCCCTTCCTGATTTCTTAATTTGCACGTTTGTTACACTGATCTGAAACATTAGTGTGACAAACATGCAAAAAAAATAAGACATCAGGAAGGGGCAAACACATTTTTCACACCACTGTATATATAAAAATAAAACACGAAATACATGAAATCTGTGGGAAAAAAACAGTTATTTAATCTTGTTCTTCCTTTGCTACATCAGTTACAGCACTGTGTATATGCAGTATATACGGATGAAGGCTCCTCAAATCCTTGTGTCTCCTCATCTAATCCAGAGCAGACTTGATGATGTTGACATCAGGACTCTGTGGAGGCCAAAACGATCACTTCCAGAACTCCTTGTTTCTCTCTACACTGACGATTAGCTCTTAATGACACTGAATGTATGTTTGAGGTCGACGTCCTGCTGCAGAATAAATTAAGGGCCAATCAAACGCCTCCGCGGTATCTACCTGAATTTCTCTGCATTAATTCTGATGACATATCCTGCTGGAAACCTCCACCATGCTTCACTCTTGCCTGCAAAAACTCATTACTGTAATGCTCTCTAGACCGTCAGCAAATATTCCAGACATCAGTCCAGAACATCTGCTGCCATTTTCCCCCAGTTCCTCTGTTTTCATTCAGAGATGAGACACTGAGCCTCGTTTCCATATTGGAGGTTTGGCTTTTTACCTGCAATTCTTCTATGATCACTTCTGGGCAGACTTCCCCAGACTGTAGATGGGTGTACCTGGGTCTCACTGGTTTCCTCCAGTTCTTTGCTTATGGCACTGCAGGACATTTGATGTTGAAGGGAAGTGAGCACGATGTATCTGCGTTAAGTTTCCTTGGCCGACCACCATGCTTCTGAACATCACCTGTTTCTTTATGCGTCTTTCAAAATAGCTTGAAGAGCACATCTGGAACGTTTAGAACTTCTGCTTTGAGATCTTCGCCTGGAAGGGCTCTCGCTGATTTAGTACTGAACTACCTAGAGTCTCGTTGCTGTGCTCGGTCTTGCCACGGTGTAGGACCTGTGACATGAAACGGTCTTCCACATCCTCGGCTCCTCATCTGTTTAACTTCCTGATCAACCTACAGACGAAACTGCTGATCATTAGGAACAGATGTATAATTCTTGTTTTAAATGGCTTCTGCAGAAAAGAAACGATTAAATCATAAAATAAAGATGAAAAAGTTTGGGTTCCATTTGAATCATAACATTCGCTCTAAAAGCAGCAACCTTAAGTAAAGTGAATGGATGATATCTACAGATACAAAAGAAAACCTTGTGATGGTGTATAGGGAAAAAATAAATAAATCAGGAAGGGTAGACAGATTGGGTAGCCATCTGCCTGATCTGCACAATTGTGCTTTTGCAACCAAATGGGATCTGGAAGCTTCCCATAGCATCTCATGCTAATGAACATGGCGTCAGTTCCAGAACGAGAAGAAATAGCTGGTCCTGCTCCAGGAACACAGTGTATTGCTGATCTACAGAAGTAGGATTGAGAGAGGAAAGCATTTAAAGATAACATCAAACATGTCCTGTTACGCACAGCTAGTGGAGCAATTCATAGAGAAGAAAGTGCTGCTTAGCTTTCATGCCACAAACAAACCAGGCAGAGTAGACCAGATGCTGAACTTCTAATCAGAAGGTCATGAGTTCTAATACCAGCACCATCACTGTGCAGAAGTGATGAATCCCTCTGATCTGTCCACGTTCATTTATGTTAACGCATATCCGCGTTTTGGTCTCCCGGCCACACGGTGATGTTCAGGCAATAAAAAGGTAGCTTTTTTATAAAAACTAAAAAGTGGATACATTTAAAAACTGATTTTGTAAAAACTTTTAGCCGTCTGAACAACGTTTCAAAGAGCCAAGTAGTAAATAAACACCAGGCAGAAGTTACACGATTTTAGGAGCATGTGCAGTTTTTCACAAACATTTTCCATCTTTATCTGGATTTATGTCGACGTAGCCGGGAAAAAGGTGAGAACATCTGCACTGCAGTTAAGCTGGAGTGAATGAACACATCACACGGACAGCAGCTGGTTAAAAGAAAGGCACAAACCTTTAATTGAAACTTTTCTGAAAAAATATGTACAGAAAATATACAGTGGAACTATTCAGGCTGAATCGAACCCAATGCAACTGAACTCTAAGGACACTGGACGATAGGGACAATGGGGACATGGAGATCTACAGATACACAAAAGCATCAAACAGAAATAAAATGACCGAGCAGCCAAACACAACAAATAGATTCCTCTTAAATCTTAAAATCAGAAACGGATTGTTCCTGGGGGGTGCGGCGTGTCGATCCGACGCACGCGGGAACGTGAGGCTCAGGCTGGCCGCGGTGCGAGACCCACACCTTCAGGGTGCACACGGGGGCTCAGCCAGAGAACCTTTGGGTTGGAAAAGTACACAGGGGTGTGGAATACTAGTGCTGTTCATCCTCTGGGCAGGAGTGCCAGGTTAGCCTCTCCTCATAAAACGCAATCACCACCTGCGGGCACTGGGTATTCGCCTCTCGAGCTGGCACCAGGTCTGCCTCGTCCGAGTCCTTCCTACAAACACAAAGTGGGGGATCAGTTCTGTTCTACACTCTAATGCCTTTTAATAAATAAACAATGACAGCAAACATTAATTACACTCATCCAGGAGTCTCTTCAGAGCACACAAAGCTCACACTGATGTTCTAAACACGGGGAGCAGAACACCAGAGGAGACCTCAAACTGCTGAGCAAGGAGGAAGATCTCAGAGCTTCAAGAACAAATGCAACAGGAACCTTATGGACAACCTCATGGTTGTGGAGATATGGAGGAATGTACCACTGTCTGTCGGCTCACATCACCTCTATCCAATGTGTACAAAAGGGTTAATAAGTAGACATCATGCCATTTTCTCCCACTGTGTGGATTTTAGCCACTTTTTATCCTTTAGTACAAACTCAGTGAAGGAGTCCAGAGTGTGCATGGAGAGCACTGTGTTACATTTATTAACCATGTTTAACTGAATTATAGTAAATATGTTTTTCAATTAGCACAATTTCATGTTCATGAACTGTTTTTGCACTATTTTACTATTATTTTTAACACAGTGTCCATTGTAAAATCTATCAGTTGATTAATCGGTTATTAGCGAGTACGAGCGAAACTAGCCATCAGTAACCGCTCTGATCGTTATTTCATTTAGCAGAAAACATTACAGCAAATCTGCACTCGAATGAAACTGGAGAAACAAGTTTATTGTTGGGTCTCTCCAAAGTACATCAGCCTCAATGATCTTGAATGAAGGTTGTGTAATGAAGGTCAACACAAGGTCATTATCCGATTAAAAAAAAAAAAAAAAAAGTCAATTAGCTAGAGGAATAAACTTGTGCATTAACCTCAACACTGGTTAAGAACATTTCTACTCTAAAACAGAAATGAGATAGCATATTGAAAGATCTTCTCTCACCACTTCATCAGAAACATCAGTTCACCGCTGCTGTCCGTCGCCCCAATGATCCTCTCCGGCTCCAAATTCCTGGCAAACCCTCTCGGCTTTTCATTCTGCAAAATAACAAAAAAAAAAAAAAAAAAAGAGTGTGAGTTTGAGGAAGTCCTTCAACATGAAAGAGAAACACATCAACCCTGCACTCACCAGCTCCTTCTTCCTCTTGGCCTTGCTCTCCTCCGTCTCAGGCTCGTCTGTAGAAGACTTCCTCTTGTTGGAGTCAGGTTTCTCCACCACGCCTTTCTGGGACTCGAGGAAGGCGGAGATCAGCTCGGGGCAGTCGAGGTTCTCTTCCGGCTCCCAGGTGTTATCAGTGCTGAAGAATGCAGTGAAACAGTGAGCGATGAGACTACAGGGTTCTACAACATTCAGCAGGAGCTTCTTGGAAATAAATAATGAGTGCAAGCATCGGTGGGTTTAACTGGAGTCTCCCAGTGTTTCGCCGTGGAGAACATACTCACTCTGGGAATCCTTTCCACTTGAGGAAAAACTCCACTTTTCCATTCACCACTCGCTGGTCCATCACCTTCTCCACCACAAACTCTTCAGGTTCTTCCATATCCTTTTTTGACTTGCTGGTCTGTTTCTTTCCCATGATAACCTAACACACACACACACACACACACACACACACACCAGGACTCATGATGGAGATCCAGGTCACCTCAGGGGTGTGTGTTGAGCTCAAACACCTCTTAACCTCCATGTGTGTGTGAGAGAGATTGGAAGTGTGTGTGTGTTAGCCCGTTATCAAGTCCCACATCCCGCTGCTGGTTGTCCCTCACCCTAAGCCCCGCCCCCCGCAGCAGTAGCGTATAGCGCTAATAATCCCTGCAGCCGCTCAGAGTCTCTAGTGATTACACTATCGGTTATTTACTACAGTATTACCTCGCGTGTAAACATTTATGTAATAAATATTCATATTTTTCATAAACACGCGCCTGAGTTTACTGCATCACACAGCTAACACACACGGCTAAGTGCTAACAAACACTCAGCAGAAGGCCATCTCTCTCACTCACACACACACACACACACACACACACACACACGAGATGATCCTATTTAACCTACACACACTCGCCATCTTTAAACACCGTTTAATAGGAGAAGTAGAATAAACAGGACGCTTTCGATGCGCATGCGCACAGTGGAAGCCGCATGGGCGCGAAAAGCAGTGAACAAAAGAAGACCAAAGACCGAATTCCTCTGAATCTAAACCCGAACCGAACCCCAGGCCCAGGCCTAAGCGCCTCCTCTTCGCCCCGCACTGCTCCCACACCCGTTTACCTTCAACGGATTATAACCGAATCCAATCTGCACCGAGGTGAAGAAACTCCGCCACTCCACATCAACCTCAGGCCTGCACTGATATCAACCCTCAGAGACCTGCGCGCCGTCACGCTCCGCCCACACTGCGTCATCACGCACAGCCAATCCGTTTAAAAAGAGAAAACAGCGCGTGGGGGGCAGCCGCGAACACAACCTAGACCTGAACACGTGGCTGTGGCTTTGTCTCTGCCGAAACATGTGTCTGTGTGTCTCTGAACACCCTGTCTCTGTCTAAAGACTGTCTGAACATGTGTGTCTCTGAACACCCTGTCTCTGTCTAAAGACTGTCTGAACATGTGTGCGTGTCTCTAAACACCCTGTCTCTGTCTAAACACTGTCCGAACATGTGTCTCTCTGTGTCTCTGTCTAAAGACTGTCTGAACATGTGTTTTTCTGTCTGAACATGTGTGTGTCTCTGAACACACTGTCTCTGTCTAAACACTGTCCAAACATGTGTGCGTGTCTCTAAACACACTGTCTCTGTCTAAACACTGTCCGAACATGTGTCTCTCTGTGTCTCTGTCTAAAGACTGTCTGAACATGTGTGTCTCTAAACACTCTGTCTCTGTCTAAACACTGTCTGAACATGTGTGCGTGTCTCTAAACACCCTGTCTCTGTCTAAACACTGTCCGAACATGTGTCTCTCTGTGTCTCTGTCTAAAGACTGTCTGAACATGTGTTTTTCTGTCTGAACATGTGTGTGTCTCTGAACACACTGTCTCTGTCTAAACACTGTCCAAACATGTGTCTCTCTGTCTGAACATGTCTCTGAACACCCTGTCTCTGTCTAAACACTGTCTGAACATGTGTCTCTCTGTGTCTCCGAGCACCCTGTCTCTGTCTAAACACTGTCCGAGCATGTGTCTCTCTGTCTGAACATGTGTCTCTCTGTGTCTCTGAACACCCTGTCTCTGTCTAAACACTCTGTCTGAACATGTGTCTCTCTCTCTCTCTCTCTCTCTCTCTCTCTCTCTCTCTCTCTCTGAACATGTCTGTCTGTCTCTCTCTCTCTCTCTCTCTCTCTCTGAACATGTGTCTCTCTCTCTCTCTCTCTCTCTCTCTCTCTCTCTCTCTCTCTCTCTCTCTCTCTGAACAAGTGTCTCTCTCTTTCCCTCTTTCTTTCTCTCTCTCTCTCTCTCTCTCTCTCTCTCTCTCTCTCTCTCTCTCTGGATCTCATCTGGAATAATAAAGATTTTTCTGTAAATATAAGTGGATATTATTTTTAATAATATTCCTGTTCCTGTGAGCCCTGACCTGGTCATGACAGATGGTATCATTATGCTGAGTAAGGATTATAATAGAGTTGGTTCAGGTTCTGAAATATCCCGTCCAGACTCGAGTGACTCGTAGACGGGGATAATGTCCTCCCTTTGGGGTTTTAAATCATCCACATCAAAAATAATAAATAAATAATAAAAATACACCTCTGTGTTATAATGAATGTGTCTCCACCCCTCATAGCATTCTACAATGAAACGGTTTGGTGGGAAATATTCTGTGGCTGATGGTTTGGACTCTGTCCTGTCCCAACCAGAGACTCTTCTGCATGGGGTTTAGTATTGTGATAATACAAGGAAACTCTGGAACAGGTTTGAGTCTTCAAGTTTAAGTGAAAGCAAAATGTTATGCTCCTGTATCCAGAGACGTCATATACAATTGTGTGTATCCAAATTTGTGTGACAGTTTGGAGAAAAAAACTGATGGCTGAAAAAGTCAGTAAAATATTAATGAACAGAAAAACAGATTCACGACTGCAAAATCTGAACATACATTTACATTCCATGCATTATAAAGTGTCCACTTAGACTCTTATATGACCACTAGGAGGCAGTAAAACACAAAAAACACACCTTCCATTTGCAGGAACGTCAACACAGGGAGATGGTTAGCCGATTTGTGTCCACTTCCTAATTTTGTGGCTTTTCGAAATAAACTTTTACACTTCTGGGAAAAATTTTAATTTTATTCCAAAATATAAAATATTTTTTAAAGAAGATAGAATGAAGTGAATGTCTTGCTAGAGTCTATATCTACATGGATTACAGTCCTCAAAACAAAACAAACTATGTACTTAATATTCAGCTCACATGTTATTGGGACGTTTTAGCTCCATGGTTAAAGCTAATCGAAAGGTCTTGATTTTAAACTCCAGCACCGCCAAGTTACCACTGTAGTGCCCTTTAACTGTCTGTGCTCCAAGGGTAAGACCAGTGTACCGATTAGCCAAGCAGAGGGACTGAGCTGGGAAGGATGTCCTGCAAGTTAGAGCAATAAAGGATGTATAAAAGATGCATTCCAATATGGATGCACTACAGAGGCCATATTTGCTTTGAGAATGTTGATGGAGAAGTATAGAGAAGGTCAGAAGGAGCTGCATTGTGTGCTTGTGGATTTAGAAAAAGCATACGACAGGGTGGAGAGAGGAGTTGTGGTATTGTATGAGGAAGTCTGGTGTGTCAGAGAAGTATGTAAGGGTGGTGCAGGACATGTATGAGGACAGTGTGACAGCAGTGAAGTGTGCAGTAGGAACGACAGACTGGTTCAAGGTGGAGGTGGAACTGCATCAAGGATCGGCTCTGAGCCCTTTCCTGTTTGAATTGGTGATGGACAGGTTGACAGACGAGGTCAGACAGGAGTCTCTGTGGACTATGATGTTTGCGGATGATATTGTGATTTGTGGTGAGAGTAGGGAGCAGGTGGAGAAGAGGTGGAGGTATGTGCTGGAGAGAAGGGGAATTAAAGTCAGTAGGAGTAAGACAGAGTACATGTGTGTGAATGAGAGGGAGGGCAATTGAGGATGCTGAGGATGGAGCCGCCAGGAAGCAGGAAAAGAGGAAGGCCAAGGAGAAGGTTAATGGATGTGGTAAGAGAAGACATGCAGGTAAATAATTTGAAAGAGGCAGACAGAGTAGTATGGAGACGGATGATCCGCTGTGGCAACCGTTAAAGGGGGCAGCCGAAAGAAGTAGTAGAAGAAGAAGACCACTTTTCTGAAAGTTACACATTCAGGTATTACCAAGTCTACATCTACAGTACATTAATGCAGGTTCATTTGAAAATGGTGTTTTGTTTTCAATCGTTTCCGAAAAGTTCCTCACCCACACTGAAACTTCCGAAACGTCTTATGTCCCTGTTCTGCGCATGAGCAAAACGTAGCTCACTGAGTGGATGAGAGTGTAAATAGCTCAGGATTTATATTAGAAATGAGAAAGAATTATCATTAGAAAGAATGGAGTCCGTATATTTAACTTTAGGAAAGTCAGGAGAGTCTCTGCGTCTCACGAGGCTGCAACTGAAGCTTTAGATGATTGTGTATACTGACCGGTGGAGTTTCCTGCAAGCAGCACATTATATAATTGAGCATTTTTAATCATTGGCAGTAGATGGGAGTTAGTCAGATGGTGCTGTAAGGATGCCAGAGTAGTATTTATCCAACATGTGGAGTTTAGCAGTGAAAGGTGAACAAGCTCAGCCTGCTGTGGAAAGTGAATGTAGAGTGCTGTATATTTTCCCGCTGCCAATAATACTTATTAAAAACTGTCAGCCTGGTCCCTAAGATCCAAAATCCACAGCATATGTTACCAGCAGGATTTGTACTAAAGCTAAGATCTGATCTAAACATCGCTCCACTTTGTCTTTAATAAACCTGTGGCCCAGCGCCAGTAATCCAGAGTTAATTTCCAGAGCCTGTGGTCCAGAGTCCTTCTCTAACCCACTATTGCATCAACACACGGATTCTCTGTGTACTCTAATGTATAAAGAGCTTAATTTCTAATCCTCTTTAATATGTTCCCACTTCCCACTGTGCTGAATGCTTAAATCCGAATCTCATTTTTTTCCTCCCGTTACAGAGCGTTCCTGTCTCTCCTCTCGGACATGGATGACTCCAGTGGCAGTCTCATGAAAAAGGTACTGTTTGGTCTTATAAGGACAGTTTTTTATACGTTACAGTAGATCCATAATGGTTTTTCTTTTTCCGAAAATGTCTTATGTCTCTGTTTTGAAGAGTTAGCAGCTGTAGTGAGGATGATAAAGGCTTAGTTTGGATTCTCCAGCAATCAGACACAAATGATGTCAGGAATCGGGTCTGTTATTATGGACTGACTCGAGAGTCGAGCCGGAAGCTGACAAAAGTGTTTTTATTATGAATTTTTATATGGAAATGAAAGTGAAATCAAATAGCTAGAAGAAGAAAATCAGTGAAAAAAATGTTAGATTGTAAAATTCAGATTTCGAGTAAATGCCCAATCATCCAGGAAACGCATTTCATTAAAGATCGTCCAGCACAGACAGTGATGGTGATCAGATTCTGATGTTTATGATAATAATGCTGACTCGGCCGTCCAGCACCAGACATACTGCAGTTCTTTCTAAAAGTTCTCCGTCTAATATTTATTTTGCATGACTGTGAAATCTAGTCTCACCCCATCAGACCCTTAAGTGCCCAAACTAGGGCTGGCTTCTGTTTGGTTCATGGTCTGACCTGTGTGGAGACACGGGTCTGAAACACAATCACAGATCTGGTTACATTTTTTAATTAAAGAATCCTGATTTGATTTCTCTATTTTGTCTCTCTCTTCTTTACTTTTTTTTAATTTGAAAATGTGTTGCAGGAATTTTTAAGTGTAAGGGTACGAGATCCCCGGTTTCACAAAGAGGATTTCTGGCACACGCACATCGACTATGAGATCTATCTTCATGTAAGGCCAAAGATCCTTCTCACGCATTAACATCTCCTCCATCTCTACAGTATATTCCTTATTTTACTCCATCCATATAAACAGCTTCGCTGTCCTGGTCTTTATAACTGTGTTTCAGCAGCGCATTATCGCTGTAGTTGGGGTTTCTGTTTGTACATTAACTGAATATCCATAGCCATTAGATTGAAATCCTAAAATGTGGCAATATTAAAGAAAATTTTCTGTTAACTGTCTAACCAGCATGTTTCATGTCTTCTTTGTTGTGTTCAAGACAAATAGCATGTGTTTCCAGAAGAAGACCTCGTGTGTGAGAAGAAGATACAGTGAGTTTGTGTGGCTGCGTCAGAGATTGCAAGACAATGCGCTTCTCGTGTAAGTAAACTCCAGGGTACCATCGATTTCAAGATCAAAAAACTAGCAAGATGCTACCATGCTAACTACTTAGAAGGTTTACTGTCAGCTAGTTTCCGGGAAAAATATATATATACACTTTTTTGAGTGGGTGCAGGGAAAGAAGCACAGCATGGAACAAACCAGTAAACTGGTTGTAGTGGATCAATTTATCTCCACCAGGACTTGGGCAATGTTCAGGCAGGTTTGTTGGTGCTGCAGGCAATTTGTGCTTTTCTAGGATTTAGGTTCCCTCATGGATGCAGATTCCTGACACGATATATATCTCCCTGATCGAGCAGAAACATACCACATGTCAATGAGTATACAAGGAATACACATCAGGCTGTTCTGGACTTGTGGTGTAACCAGGAATTGTGCAATTATTGAAGTTGTGATCTGTGCACAGGGGGCCATCATCATTTAATCTGTGGAGCAAAAACTTCATCCATTCAAATATTCTTGTGGCAAGATGACCAGGGTTTACTGCTTGTTAATGGGTCCTGCAGTAGCATGGCGCAGTGTGGAATATGCAAAGCATTGACTGGAGGGTGATCCCCCATTTCAGGGATTCCCTCAGGCATTTCTTTATGAAGCAATGCCTGAGGGAATCCCTGAAATGGGGGATCCCAACATTTGTCCCTGATGTGAAGATGAGGTTTGGACACCTCTGGCCTAAACAATTACTACATGAGCATCAGAACTGGACCATGGAGTAAGAGAAGAAGATGGCCTGATGGATCACATTCGGGACAAGGGCAAGTCGGAAGAGACAGTGTATTCTCTGGGCAGTGTTCTGTTGTCATACCAGTCAGGGACAGTTTGAAAAACACAAAGTTCAAGGTGTTGCTTCTAGTCTAGAGTCCACAGATCTCAATCCAAGCAAGCATCAGTGGGACGTGCTGGACAAACAAGTCCATCTAAAGAAGCTTCATTTAATGCTCTGCTGCTAACATGATGCCAGTTACCACAGCACACCTTTAGAGGGCGCACTGAGTCCAGGAATCTACTCTTAAAACTGTTTCAGTGTGACACCTACATTACATATTATGCTTCACTCGTTTGTTACTCATTTATGCTTTTTGTTTTCCTGTCCTCAGCCAAGTGCCGAAACTTTCTCCTGCAAAACCTTTCTTCAGCCTCAACAACAGATTGCAGGTGGTCCGGCGTATGGAGGGACTGCAGAAGTTTCTGGAAGCGTATGTGTGCCAACAACTATGATCTTGTTTTTTTTCTCCATAACCTTGTAATTTAATGCATCTCCAGTGCCTCTCTCTCTCTCTCTCTCTCTCTCTCTCTCTCTCTGCACCAGAAATTGGATAAAAAGCAGTGGGGAAACAACATTTCAGTTTCGGTACAATAACTATATTCAGTAAATATTAGATTTTTGGATTAGGAAACTTCTGAGAGAGCGTTGTGATTGGGCAGTGATTTGTGAATTGGGAATAGATGTGCCGCTGTTCCCACACGCTGATAGAATCCAATCACTGATCGTATCTGACACGTCCCACCCTTCCGGTTTCATCATTGTGTTAGATTGCTGAAGATGCCCCTGATGTTGTCGGACAGTCATCTGCACCTGTTCCTGCAGTCCCAGCTGAGTGTTTCTAAAATGGAGGCGTGTGTCCAGGGCCAGACCAGTTACAGTGTGGCTGAGGCGATCCAGCGTTGTGTATATAACACACACTTCTCGCTGAAGGATGAGAGCCAACAACTTTGCAACTCTGATGATGGTGAAAGGTGTGCATGTGGGTTATTGTGTGCGTAATTAAACACTACGTGACCGAATATTGACTGGTTCCAATATTGATTCGACTAAGATGGGGAGGTGGGGGCTCGGTTGTTACGCCATTGGACTTTGGATCTGAAGCTGCTACTCCTGGACCCCTGAACAAGACCTTCAATTCCATAACTGCCTAATGCAGTTTATAAAAATCGAATGGACAATTTTTTTTGTTCAATTTAAGCCGGTTGGCCGATGCCTTCACCTTGAGGGATTTTGCATAAGCAGGTCCAAAGTCCAACATCTTAACCACTGAGCCAACACTGCTCTATGAATATCTCTTTGTGTCATGAACATCTTTGTGTTTTAACAGCACCTCCTCCTCAGGCTTGGGAAATAGTGCTGGTCCAACTCCTCCTATTGAAATGTCCTCTCAAAATGGGAATCCTACTCAGCAGTTTCTTGCCATGGTACTTGAACCTGAGGCCTTCAGATGTTTATCTTCATCTCCTGAAAGTCAGCAAGACACACATACATAACATGTACAGAGATGTACTGTGATCTTACTTACATTCTCTTCAGGTTTCATGTAGGCGTTTTGCAGAACTGTTATTTTAAAAGATTCGGACAATGTATACCATCATGTAGGTCAGGAGCTTCATGTAATGTTCCTCAGTAGGTGTACTTCACTTTGGGGTTGGTGTTCTCTCAAACCCTGTGTTCTCCATGCATGAAAATCTGTATTAGCCACAAGCTAAGTTTTTGTTTCTGATGGTTTTGAAACAGTTTTAATTCTCTACTTCCTGTATATCAGAGGACTCAAGGCTGCTCTCTGAGTATTCATCTTTGTGCTCAGGTTTATTTTTAAACACAAAATGAGTAAAATGTGGTGATATTCATTCCACAATCTTTCATTCTGTTCCTGTATCGACTGTTGACTTGTGGCGCTTGATGTCCTGGCGAATGTTTACATACTGTATAGACATACATGTTAGCTGATCTGTTCAGAGACTGGATGGTGAAACTGTACAGAGATCAAAGCCTTTTTTTGAAATAGTGTAACTATATGTTCAGTTTGATCTTTTGAATAATAGAAACTATTAGGAAAGTGTTTCGATTGTTCTTAATGATAACAGTAGAAACATGGAGTTTCTTTTGCAATAACCACCATATGACAAATATTAAATGCTGAATGTTTCATTGTAAAAATGACAGGTGATGGATAAGACTGAATTTGCATTGTAAAGCACTAACTACATTAATAAAGACTGGAAAATATATCATCAACAAACACACAATCAGTACAGTGGATACGATCTTGATATCTAAGAGCTTCTTGTGATGGGTCAAGTGTCTAAGATGGAGAGAAGGTGCATGCCAAGCAAAGCATTGAGCTTTTCCCCCTTCACTAAACACACTTTTCACCAAACAGCCCCATGTGTCTAAAAAAAAAAAAGTATACATTTAATGCATGTGACCCAAAGACACATCATCCTACTGGTGGAAGAATTATGGATTGTTTACTGCTTTATGTACAGCTTCAAAAATTTCTGACAATTCCACATATCGAGGGAGTGAATGAATGAAGGATGGAAGGATGGAAGGAAGGAATGAAGACATTGATGAATAAATAAATAACTATATTGTGTTGCTGAAATGCAGACATTTGTGTAAAGTCTGCTGAAATAATTAGAACAGTTAAGTAAAAAATATGCTTAGAAAATGAAATATTAAATGTAACACACACACACACACACACACACACACACACACACACACCTGTGTTACTCTAATGGGGTCTAACAAATGTAAACTATTTGATTAAAATTTTTCATTGATTTAATTCGTATTAAATCAATTTCATTGGCGCTCATTTAATCGATTACTTAAATCAATAAGTAGAATGAAAACGTTGATTGCATTCATTTGATTGGTTCTATTTTATTTTCAAATAAACTTTTTTGAGCTGAACAAAATCCGCAGGTGCTCAGATGTTGATTTCTTTTGCGTCTGCGATGAAGTATCAGTGCTCTCTTGGAAGAGTTTTTTGGAGCCTTCTGGGATTCACCACTGGTCCAAGTTTTGGAGATAAAAGCTCTTTGAAATTGAGATAAAAGTGACTTTGAAATTGTTTTTCATCTCTTTCCAGAATAATTAGTGGAACCATCTCTCATTTTGAATAAAGGGATTGTTCGTAATTGCAGCGTGTTGCGCTGCTTATTAAGACTTTTGAATGTTCTTCACATTGATGAAAAAGTTGTAGGTTCAGAGCTGCATTAATCAAGCCTGGGTGTGTTTTTCTAATATTACATTGTGTTTGAAGAACGCACAGTGATGGAAGGAAAAATAAAACAAAACCAAGAGATATAGAGTCTTCTACTGAAGAGCTGTAATGAAGTGTGGTGTGAACCTTCTGGTGTGATCATTCTGCTATTCTGCTCCTTTTAACTGCTCTGTTGTAAGTCCCTCTGGATGAGGAACAAAATTTGTACTTTTTTTAAAAATCACATTATCTGGAGAAAGTCAGAAATCTGGCATGAAGTTGAAAGGTTTGAACATTTGCATCAATGTCAGGAAAGGTAGATTCCACTGGCTTTACTCTTTAAATTTAATTCTCCTAAGAAAGTATTTTGACAGTGGCATTTAGTAAAAGACAGGAGTTGGAGCTGGAGGTAGCAGAGCTGAAGATGTTGAGATGTTCATTTGGAGTGACAACAATGGAAAGGATTAGACATCAGTTTATTAGAGGGACAGCACATGTAGGACGTTTTGGAGACAAGATAGTTTGGACATGTGCAGAGGAGGGACATGGGGTATATCAGTAGGAGAATGCTGAGGATGGAGCCACCAGGAAGGAGGAAAAGAGGAAGACCAAGGAGGAGGTTTATGTATGTGGTGAGGGAAGACATGCAGGTAGTTGGAGTGAAAAAGGCAGATGTAGAGGACAGGGGGATATGGAAAGATTCCCCTGCTCTTCTTAATGTTTCATGAAAAACTCCAAAAACATTCCAATACATTCAACATCCAGCAAAACATTATTTTACCCGAATTATATCTGAAGAATCTCAGTAGTCTGGAAAGAAGAGCATTGCTGCCCCCTAGTGGATCATTTATTCCTCTTCACATCAACGAGTTCAAGATTGGGTTCATTGTCATGTCACTAATATACAGCTGGTAAAGTCCACAATGAAACCAACAACCTTCTACCAGGACCAGGGTGCTACATAAACCAACAAAGTTCTTTATACACCCTGCAGTTCCACCTGGAGTCAAGTCTTTATAGAGTGGAAGAAGACCTGCTAATGGAAAGTGACAGAGTTTGTGTTTGGATTGAGAAGGTAATGAGAACAGGAAGTTCATTCAAAGTGAATTATCACTTTAATATAGAAACACAGACCTGACAAGAGCAGTTTCAAATACAGCGTTGGTGTATGATGTGCAGCAGAGCAGCATTAAGTGATATTAAGTACCACAGATGCTGCAGATGTTTCAGCAAAAGGAAAAAAAGAAAAGAAAACAGCTTTTGCTCAACACTTTGTTGAAGCTCTTTTGGCACCAGATGCAGCCTCAAGTCTTTTTAAGTTTAATGCTACGAGCTCGGCACCTATTTGTGGGGCAGTTTTGGAGGCCACTGTGATCATTGGGATCTTCAATGCTGCAGAAATGTTTCTGTCTCCTTCTTCAGATCTGTGTCTCGATACAATCCTGCCTCTGAGGTTTACAGACAATTCCTTAATCTTCATGGTTTGGTTTGTGCTCTGACATGGACTGGTAACTGTGGGACCTTCTGTAGACAGGTGTGTGCCTTCCCAAATCATCTCCAATCAACTGAAATTTTCACAGGTGGACTCCAATAACGTTGTAGAAACATCTCAAGGATGATCAGTGGAAACAGGATGCACCTGAGCTAAATTTTGAGTGTCATGGCAACGGCTGTGAAAACATATGTAAATGTGATTTCTTTCTTATTGCAGGTGAAAGCAGGAACTGGAACTCTGAAATTGAAAATCTGCACATTTTCTCTTCACCATTATCTTTGGATAAATGTGCAAATATTTGGCACAAAATTAAATTTAAAAAAAGTATAGATTCAGAGCAAACAACATATGAATTATATGTCAGATGAATTTCAGCTCCCTGCAGCTTCTGAGTCCTGTTAAACATAGACATGCACAACCCTCAGCACATCAGTAATAAACCCCTGGAACACAGAGAGGGCGCCAGAGAGCCTTTATGGCATTACAATAGTGACCTGTGGTGGTGCTGACAGCTGTTTTCCACTCTTTCCTCTCCCTTATGAGCACCAGGTTTAAGTCCAGCTTGTGGTTTTATGGAATTCTAGACCTCTTTATCTGTTACTGATATTAGGGAATTGTTATAACTAGTATTTATGTTCCTGCATAAATACTAGACTTTTTATATAAAACACTCCTGTGCACAAATCCAGCTCCATGAAGATCTGCTTTCCTTGGGTTGGAAGATGTGGAAGATCTCCTGCTATAGAGCTTCAACCCTGTTGACTATGAATGAATGTGAATGCTGACTGCACCCCAGGAACCTCCTCAACTTCTCACCTTTACTAACACCGTTGTAGCTGAATAAATCTCCACACACTCCAGTGGAACATCTAAAAGTAGCTTTCTTTATTTCCATGGACCCCACAGTTTTTTAGTAGGGGCCTCAGAACTAAATCATTCGTGAAGAAACTAAACTGTGGTAGAAAAGCAGAAAGGTTTTTTTTTGTCATTTGGAAGTTCTGACATTTTGAGATGATGGAAATGTCAAATGTCCTCTGACAGAGGTCGCACTGATCCTGTTTATGAGAATGAAGAGGCAAATGCGGTAGTCACTGTAACTCTGGTTGTGTTTGTGAGGGTCTTATGATGTAGCGCTTGTCCTGAGATGAACATCTGTGGTTAACATTCAGCAGGATTTCAATCACAATTCAGGAACCTCAATGTCTTCAGACTTCTGGATTCACTTCTTTTCTATTTTGTTAATCAGTCAAAATTGTCAAAACTATTCATACTTCTACTTTTAAAAACTTTGTTGGGGACAAAACTTTTGTTCTTCATAATGGCATTTGCTGTATGTTGGCATCAGTCCTGAGCATCTCCTGACATTTATTCTGCCCTCAGTGTTGGTTTTTTGGCTGCAATCCTTCCATTTGGCCAGACTCCTCCAGACGGGTGCACCTGGGTCTCACTGGTTTCCTCCAGTTCTTTACTGATGGCACTGCTGGACTGCGGGACCCCTTCACTCTCTCTGGCTCACACACCTAATATCATATCCCGCTTCTTTTTCAGTTCTGAGAGCATGACTAACATGAAACGTATATTTCACGAAAAGATTTTACAGTACTGTGTTAATCGCTTTTACAAAGTTTTTCCTCATCCTCTCTCTCTCTCTCTCTCTCTCTCTCTCACTCTCTCTCTCTCTCTCTCTCTCTCTCTCTCTCTCTCTCGCTCCCATTCTGATTCGAGCATGTCTGCGGATCGATGAGTGGCCTTAAGTTTTATCTGATTTTTCGAAGGCCCGACGGAGGCTAGGTCGATGGGACGCTTGCCCGTGTCAAGTTGACCTTTTCAGGGCATCGTCAGCGTGCTGTCCCTTGGGCTCGCGGCCTCTCCACTGTCACCGCGTGAGCGACACCGGTCTGTTCTGCACAAACACAAAGTCTGGCTGGACGTCTATATCGCACTGTCGTCTACTGACAGAGACCGGACACAGTATTTGTAAGCTGTCCTTAGGCCGTGACACTTCGCCAATGAGCAGCTGCTAATTTATGCAGCCAAATCTCCTCTGTGCAAAAACAAAAGTTAATTGAGTCATTACCCACTAATTCAGGCCGGGGTAGTTTATATCTATCGGCTTAGGCCTGCTTCATCCTGCCATATTCACTCTGTTCTTCCTCTAAACCACTAAACATCGCCACTGCAAACACACACAATGCCCTCGTCAACTGTTCTTTGGTACAGTACTTAATCTGTATCCATTTTTTGTTGTTGTTCTTTCATTATTAATTATTCCTGGCCTCTATCATCAGGCTGGATATATTCTCGAAACATCCGACTCTTGCAGAAAAACTTATATTTTTTTATTAGTCACGGTTCATTTTGTAGATATTGATCACATAGAATCTCTCATTAGTTTTGTTTTTTCTTTATTTTATTTTTGTACTAAAACACTTCATTCAAATGCATCGAATTTTCAATTCAATACATTTTTATTTGTGTAGCGTCCTTAACAGTGAAACTGTTAAACAGACATAAAGAGGTTATAAAGTTATATAAAAGTGTGTACGTGTGTTTTTTTCTATATTTTGGAACACATTTTTTTACTGGATGGAAACCATTGAAAAAACTCTCATTTTTTAAATGCCGCACATTCTCAATCAGATTGAGGTTTTTCAGGTTCCAGCTTTTCAACAGTATGCGTCGGATTCATGGCCTGTTGGAAGATGAAACTCTCTCGTGGTCTCTGGACCACGTTTTTTTTGCATTTGGCTTTACACAACTTGATCTTAAACCTAAGACAGATTTCCATTGCCTACTTAGATGTAGGTTCTATAAAATGAAGCCGCCACCACCACCATGGTTTACTGTAGGACTGGTGTTCTCAGGGTGATCAACACGGGACTGAGTTTCCACCAATCTTAAAACCAGTGTTGGGTCGTACATTTCAACCTCGAGCCCTTTACTGGTGACCTCCACCTATTAATCACATCATTTTTAGGGAGAAAACTTAAAACACATAGTACAAGACAAAGTCAAACCTTCATTTATTGTTTTTGAAAAAACACAGCTTTCTATTGCCCATATGTATGAGTCTGAATTTTCTTTTTGAAGCAACATAGAAATTCTTCTTCTTTTTTACTTTTCAGAGCTGACTCATTCTGAAGCCCTCCATCTGGATGAAGTTCCCTTCAATCAGAGACCCACTGTGCAGCTGGAGATGGTTCCACCTCAAACATTCATGGAGTTACTGAGCAACTCAAGAATTTTGAGAATGGATTTGGACTGTAATTAATATCAAGTCTGCTACATTGTGCGCAGAACCAAAGTTAGCATAAACAGTTCAGTGTAGTTGATGAGGATGAGGTTCCCTTTTGAGTTTGGTTCCTCCCATGAAGTATCAGGGAGTTTTTCCTTCTCCATCACAACTGGCTCACACAACTTATAGACACTAAAATTCTAAGCAAAAATAAAATCATAATTTCTATCCTATTTATCTCTGTAAAAAAATAAATAGGATAGAATTTTCTCCAAAAATTCAGGTGAAGGACTTTGTCATGCCTCTTCTAAAACTTGCCACTATTTAGAGATTTCTTTCTTGTGATCCAGTTTATCCCAGAGCATTTGAATAAGATTTAGGTGCAGTGACTGGGCAGGCCGTTCCATAACGACTGTTCGCTTCCATTGAGCCGCAGTCCAGATGGAACTGCATGGTGTTGAAGTGTGGAATGGGAGCCATGTTGTTTCAGGATTCCGTTCACTTTCTGGAACCTTCTCTGCTCGAAAACAACACAATTATCAGACTCCCTCAACCCATCTTGTCTCCTGTTCTCCATCTTACACAAGTTCTTCTGGTAGAGACACAAATGGACTTCACAAAATGTTCATTAGCTTATTCACTGTCCAATTCCTGTGCTTTTCTGCCTTTTACCTAAACAAAAGGAACATCTCAAAAAACAGGAAAAAATCAGTTTTCCCACATTTTTTTAGGCCCTTATATAGTGGCACATAGAATGCTACAAGCAGCATGTAATTTCTTACATGCTGGCAAAAGTAAACAGAATTCATCCCTAGCCAAGTAGTCAGAGCATATGCTGAGCCGCTGGCTGAGGTCTTCATGAACATCTTTAATCTGTCGTTGGCCCAGGCATTTAAATTCAATTCATTTTTATTTCTAACGCGCTTTTAATAATGAACATTGTCTCAGAGCGGCTTTACACAGATAATGTGGTGATAAAAATGAATAAGTTGTTTATAAGTGTAAGTTTATTCCTGATGAGAAAGCCAGTGAAGACTGTGGTGAAGGAAAAACTCCCCGAGATGCAGAAAGAAGAAACCTTGAGAGGAACCAGACTCAAGAGGGAACCTCATCTTCATCTGGGTGGCACTAAATGTCCCATTGTAGAGGTGTGCACTAATAGGTGAGTAAATGCAGATCTATTCAAGCAACCTGTGGATCTGAGCCATTGTAGTAGACTGTTCATTGACTGTTTTAACCATCCCCAGCTGTACAGAGTGGTCTCAATTGAGAAGAACTCCATCAAGATGTAGCACATCCAAAAAGAAGAAAAGACAGGAACACTGGTCACTGGAACCAATAAAAATTATAAAACATTCTCATTGTTTAACTGTTTAAGGACACTATACAGTGTCATCAGGGTGTAAGAAAGATCTAAGATCTAAGGAAGACCAACTGAGAAAAGCCTTGACTAAATACATTTTGTGTTTTCAGTCCATACATGAACACTGAGAATGTGTCTGAGTCTTAAACACTGATTCGAAGGCTGTTCTATAACTGTGGGGTTTATAAGAGAAACACCAACAGATAGCCAGCACCTTTTGATCTAAGTAGGCGTGGAGGATCATACTGGTACAGAAGTTCACTCAGATACTGCGGTGCGAGACCGTTAAGTGCTTTATACGTCAGTAGTAATATTTTATAATCAATGCGAGATGTAATTGGGAGCAGTGTAGATGATTAAAACAGGGCTGATGTGATCATATTTCCTAGATCAAGTGAGGACTCTTGCTGCTGCATTCTGAACTAACTGAAGCTTATTTCTGCACTTACTCCAACACCCAGACAGTAAAGCGTTACAGTAGTCTAATCTAGATGTTACAAAAGCATGAACTAGTTTTTCTACATCCTGTAACGACATCATATTTCTAATTTTAGCAATATTTCTAAGGTGAAAGAAGCTGATCCTGGTGATATTATTCACGTGAGACTCAAAGGAAAGACTCGGGTCAATAATCACACCAAGGTCTTTGACAGCCGTACATGCTGAAACAGAAACACCATCCAGAGATGCTACGTAATCGGAAAGTTTACTTCTAGCTGCATGTGGTCCTAGTAAAAGTACTTCCGTCTTATCTGAGTTGAGCAAAAGAAAGTTATCAAGCATCCACTGTCTAATGTCCTTTACACACTTCTCAACATTGTTAAGCTGATCTCTCTCATCTGGCTTTGCTGAAATATACAGCTGTGTGTCATCAGCATAGCAATGGAAGCGAATCCCATGTTTATGTATAATTTCACCAAGAGGCAGCATATATAAAGAGAAACACCAAATTTTACCTCAGACAGTTTGGAGAACTCACCATTTACATCAACAAACTGATAGAGATCAGTCAGATAAGACTTAATCTAGCAAGCAGGAGATGATGATCAATGTTGTCAAGCAAAACAAGTAAAGAGAAAAAAACACCGTCTCTGTGCTATGATGAGGCCTAAATCCTGACTGATACATTTCATAAATGTTCCTCAGCAGAACTGCTGTGCTACAACCTTTTCTAGAATCTTGGAGATAAAGGGAAGGTTTGATATTGGACTGTAGTTGGACATGGGTCAAGGTCAGGTTTCCTAATGAGGGGGTTGATAACTGCAGTTTGAAGGATTTAGGTACAAAACCAGTGCTAATGGAAGAGTTTATTATTTTAAAACAGGTTAATTTACCTCTGGAATGATCTGTTTGAGGAAACTAGTAAGTGAGGGATGGAGAATGCAGGTTGATGATTTTGATGAGGAAATAAATGAAATTAAGTAATTCTCTTGAATAGGAGTAAAACTTTGTAATTGATTGTCTGTTATAATTACACTGCTGTCTACAGGGTTATTTATAAAATAGTTTGGATTTTTTGCTTGAAAGTTCATGAAATCATCACTACCTATTGATGGTTTGCATGTTAGTGCAGTGCTGTTATTCCCTGTTAATTTGAGTTCTGTACTGAATAAAAATCTAGCTCTTGGGGTCACATGGACTAATTAATGTTGATAACTGTATCGATATGCTGTATCAAACATACATTCATACTTGTACTTATCTTTATCTTTGCACAGTTATACTGTATATTGCTATATATACTCAATATTATTACCCACTGCACCTTCTGTACATTATACACTCCCACCCCTGTACATACTGATCCTATTCCCTTATGTAACACTGCTATTTAGTGTAAAAAAAGCAAAGCCTGTTCAGCCAGATGAGTGCACAGAAGTAACACATACATTTGTTTATTGCATCAAGGTTTTTTTAAACTTTGTCAGGAACCTCTATTTAAACTAAATAAAACAAAAAAAATCTCTTTTAATAAAAATTATGACCTTTGTGTTAGGGTCGTTTCGACCCAGTTATAATATAACATTTTAAAATGATAATTAGTGACAAAACTGAAATCACAGACACACTGTCAGCTCACTTACACAGTCAGCCAACAGTTCACTAACAGCCCGCTCCTCTCCTAACCCTGTTAGCTTTGGTTAGGGGCTTCTCTCTTTGCCTGTTTGTCGCCTTCCCTGAGCAAACAAAACAAACAAACAAAAATGGACATGTCCAGACATGTATGGCATGCATAAGACTAATTCAGTTTAGAGTTGGTGACTTCCAGAGTGAATCTCCAGTTTGCATGCAAAAAATGAGAAGATTTACAACAAGCCATGCTCTCGATCATCTCTTTGCTGAAACTGAGGTAGAGGACACAGAGCAGCAGGTTTCTGAGGAGAAAGACAATGTAGAGAATCAACCAGAAGACACATCTGATGAGTCTGATGAGGAGGTCACCCTGTGCAGAAGCTGCTTCCGCTCCTGCTGAAACATTCAAATCTAAAAGTGACCCTGATCTTGACCTTGGACAAAAACTTCTCAGGAGGAAACTTACCATGGTGGGCACAATAAAAAACAATAAACCTGAGCTGCCTGCTGAAATTTAGCAGGTAAAGAAGAGGGCTCCACTTTCTTTAAAATTTGCTTTTACAGACAACACCACTGTTGTTTTATATTGTCCAATAAGAAAAATGTGGTGCTTATGTCCACTTTTCACAAAGATGCAGGTGTGTCATCAGGAAGTGAGAAAAAGCCCATACTTATCCTGGACTATAATAAAAACAAAGGAGGAGTGGACAACCTGGATAAACTGACTGCCACCTACACTTGCCAGCGAATGAGCAGGAGATGGCCAATGGTTGTGTTTTAGAACATCCTAGATGTGTCTGCATACAATGCATTTGTGTTGTGGCACCACATCCAACTAGGATGGAACTTAACAAAAAAAAACAAGCGAAGAATGTTTCTTGAGGAGCTAAGAAGTTCCCCAGTCGAAACGCACATTGAGTGAAGCTGAGACCCAGCCCTGGTCAGACAGCTGCAGAGTTCACCTAGCACTCTATCCATGCCATCAGCAACTCGAGGAGCATCAGCACCAGCATCCTTCTCAGCCAGTCCTGCCTCAACATCAACCAGCACAGCAACAGCCACAACCCCACTGAAGCCACCTGATTCTAAAAGAAAGATGTGTCAGGTCTGCACTAGCAATAAGGACAGAAAGACAAACATATTGTGCTTCTACTGAAAAAAATGTCTCTGCGAATTTTTGCCACACATGCAACTAAACACACACATACACAAAAAATATTTTTTTGAAACTGGTACTTGATTTTCATTGGTTTGATTTGCTTGATTGGTTGTTGTTTGTTTGACTGCAAATCTATATATTTTTTTATTATTACTTGTTCTGATTTGTATTTTGTATTTGTATTAAAGCTCTATTTAAATAATAAATAAATAAATAAAATGCCTTTTTTTTGGGAGTAAACATATTTGGGTCAAAATTGACTACTATAGTTAATAATATTAAAATAATTATTTTTTATTTATTTATTTTTATTTTAGAGATGTGTTCTAATACCCCTCAGTAACAGTCAGGCAACATAACAATCTTTTATTTATTTATATAATTCTCTTTTTTTTTTTACCATTTTTTTTTATTGAAAATGAGAGGTATGCTATCGAATGAAATGCCCAGGGGACAACACCAAAAATAATAAAAGCAATCTTTTCATGGAAAAGGAAACCTAACATGGTAACCAAGAGGTAAGAAACAAATTGGATGATAAATAATTGTTTAGAGGGTATTTTATGGCTGTTTTAAGACACGGGTCACAATCGACCCGTTAACATAAGAGATAGTAACAGAAAGTTAACATAAGAGAAAGGTTAAACCGTGTAAACAATTTACAAGTCTTAGAATTAGTCAAAGACAAGTGTTGGAATAGTTTGAGGAGCAGTATGAGTTTCCTCCATGTTCTCCAGGTCCCTCACAAACGCATTCTGATTGGTCGACTCACTGTTCAGTGCAATTTGATGGCTGTAAGCTAATCAACTAATAAGAGCCCCTGGGTTTAATTAAGGCAAGAGAAAACACACACACACACACACACACACACAAACACACACATACACACCATTTCTACCCTTTACCTCATAAACATGTCTTCGTATTATTGTTTATAAGAAGGGTTTATAAGAAGGGTTTATAAGAAGGGTTTATAAGGGTTTATAAGAAGGGTTTATGGAAGGGTTTATAAGGGTTTATAGGAAGGGTTTATAAGGGTTTATAAGAAGGGTTTATGAAGGGTTTATAGGAAGGGTTTATAAGGGTTTATAAGAAGGTTTATAAGAAGGTTTATAGAAGGGTTTATAAGAAGGTTTATAAGAAGGGTTTATAAGGGTTTATAAGAAGGGTTTATAGGAAGGTTTATAAGAAGGGTTTATAAGGGTTTATAAGAAGGTTTATAGAAGGGTTTATAAGGGTTTATAAGAAGGTTTATAAGAAGGTTTATAAGAAGGTTTATAGAAGGGTTTATAAGGGTTTATAAGAAGGTTTATAGAAGGGTTTATAAGAAGGTTTATAAGAAGGGTTTATAGGAAGGTTTATAAGAAGGTTTATAGAAGGGTTTATAGAAGGGTTTATAGAAGGGTTTATAAGGGTTTATAAGAAGGTTTATAGAAGGGTTTATAAGGGTTTATAGGAAGGTTTATAAGAAGGTTTATAAGAAGGGTTTATGGAAGGGTTTATAAGAAGGTTTATAAGAAGGTTTATAAGAAGGGTTTATGGAAGGGTTTATAAGGAAGGGTTTATAAGAAGGGTTTATAAGGAAGGGTTTATAAGAAGGGTTTATAAGGGTTTATAGGAAGGTTTATAAGAAGGGTTTATAAGGGTTTATAAGAAGGGTTTATAAGAAGGGTTTATGGAAGGGTTTATAAGAAGGGTTTATAAGAAGGTTTATAGAAGGGTTTATAGAAGGTTTATAAGAAGGTTTATAGAAGGGTTTATAGAAGGGTTTATAAGGGTTTATAAGAAGGTTTATAAGAAGGTTTATAGAAGGGTTTATAAGAAGGGTTTATAAGGGTTTATAGGAAGGGTTTATAGAAGGTTTATAAGAAGGGTTTATGAAGGGTTTATAGGAAGGGTTTATAAGGGTTTATAAGAAGGTTTATAGAAGGGTTTATAAGGGTTTATAGGAAGGTTTATAAGAAGGGTTTATAAGGAAGGGTTTATAAGAAGGGTTTATAAGGAAGGGTTTATAAGAAGGTTTATAAGAAGGTTTATAAGAAGGTTTATAAGAAGGTTTATAGAAGGGTTTATAGGGTTTATAGGAAGGTTTATAAGAAGGTTTATAGAAGGGTTTATAGGGTTTATAGGAAGGGTTTATAAGAAGGGTTTATAAGAAGGGTTTATAGGAAGGGTTTATAGGAAGGGTTTATAAGAAGGGTTTATAGGAAGGGTTTATAAGAAGGGTTTATAAGAAGGGTTTATAAGAAGGGTTTATAAGAAGGGTTTATAAGAAGGGTTTATAAGAAGGGTTTATAGGAAGGGTTTATAGGAAGGGTTTATAAGAAGGGTTTATAGGAAGGGTTTATAAGAAGGGTTTATAAGAAGGGTTTATAGGAAGGGTTTATAGGAAGGGTTTATAAGAAGGGTTTATAGGAAGGGTTTATAGGAAGGGTTTATAGGAAGGGTTTATAAGAAGGGTTTATAAGGGTTTATAGGAAGGGTTTATAAGAAGGGTTTATAAGAAGGGTTTATAAGAAGGGTTTATAAGAAGGGTTTATAGGAAGGGTTTATAAGAAGGGTTTATAAGAAGGGTTTATAAGAAGGGTTTATAAGAAGGGTTTATAAGGAAGGGTTTATAAGAAGGGTTTATAGGAAGGGTTTATAAGGAAGGGTTTATAAGAAGGGTTTATAGGAAGGGTTTATAAGAAGGTTTATAAGAAGGGTTTATAGGAAGGGTTTATAAGAAGGGTTTATAGGAAGGGTTTATAAGAAGGTTTATAGGAAGGGTTTATAGGAAGGGTTTATAAGAAGGGTTTATGGAAGGGTTTATAAGAAGGGTTTATAGAAGGGTTTATAGGAAGGGTTTATAAGAAGGTTTATAAGAAGGGTTTATAGGAAGGGTTTATAAGAAGGGTTTATAGGGTTTATAGGAAGGGTTTATAGGAAGGTTTATAGAAGGGTTTATAAGAAGGGTTTATAGGAAGGGTTTATAAGAAGGTTTATAAGAAGGGTTTATAGGAAGGGTTTATAGGAAGGGTTTATAAGAAGGGTTTATAGGAAGGGTTTATAAGAAGGGTTTATAGGAAGGGTTTATAAGAAGGGTTTATAAGAAGGGTTTATAGAAGGGTTTATAGGAAGGGTTTATAAGAAGGGTTTATAAGAAGGGTTTATAGGAAGGGTTTATAGGAAGGGTTTATAGGAAGGGTTTATAGGAAGGGTTTATAAGAAGGTTTATAAGAAGGGTTTATAGGAAGGGTTTATGAAGGGTTTATAGGAAGGGTTTATAGGAAGGGTTTATAAGAAGGGTTTATAAGAAGGGTTTATAGGAAGGTTTATAGGAAGGGTTTATAAGAAGGTTTATAGGAAGGGTTTATAAGAAGGTTTATAAGAAGGGTTTATAAGAAGGGTTTATAGGAAGGTTTATAGGAAGGGTTTATAGGAAGGGTTTATAAGGAAGGGTTTATAGGAAGGGTTTATAAGAAGGGTTTATAAGAAGGGTTTATAGGAAGGGTTTATAAGAAGGGTTTATAAGGGTTTATAAGGAAGGGTTTATAAGGAAGGGTTTATAAGAAGGTTTATAAGAAGGGTTTATAAGAAGGGTTTATAAGAAGGTTTATAAGAAGGGTTTATGAAGGGTTTATAGGAAGGGTTTATAAGAAGGGTTTATAGGAAGGGTTTATAAGAAGGGTTTATAAGAAGGGTTTATAGGAAGGGTTTATAAGAAGGGTTTATAGGAAGGTTTATAAGAAGGGTTTATAGGAAGGGTTTATAAGAAGGGTTTATAAGAAGGGTTTATAGGAAGGGTTTATAAGAAGGGTTTATAAGGAAGGGTTTATAAGGGTTTATAGGAAGGGTTTATAGGAAGGGTTTATAGAAGGTTTATAAGAAGGGTTTATAAGAAGGGTTTATAAGAAGGGTTTATAAGAAGGGTTTATAAGAAGGGTTTATAAGGAAGGGTTTATAAGAAGGGTTTATAGGAAGGGTTTATGGAAGGGTTTATAGAAGGTTTATAGAAGGTTTATAGGAAGGTTTATAAGAAGGGTTTATGAAGGGTTTATAGAAGGGTTTATAAGGGTTTATAAGAAGGTTTATAGAAGGTTTATAAGAAGGGTTTATGAAGGGTTTATAGAAGGGTTTATAAGGGTTTATAAGAAGGGTTTATAAGGGTTTATAAGGGTTTATAAGGGTTTATAAGGAAGGGTTTATAAGAAGGGTTTATAAGGGTTTATAAGAAGGGTTTATGGAAGGGTTTATAAGAAGGGTTTATGAAGGGTTTATAGGAAGGTTTATAGAAGGTTTATAAGAAGGGTTTATAAGGGTTTATAAGAAGGTTTATAGAAGGTTTATAAGAAGGTTTATAGAAGGTTTATAGAAGGGTTTATAAGGGTTTATAAGGGTTTATAAGAAGGTTTATAAGAAGGGTTTATGGAAGGGTTTATAAGAAGGGTTTATGAAGGGTTTATAAGAAGGTTTATAGGAAGGTTTATAGAAGGTTTATAAGAAGGGTTTATGAAGGGTTTATAAGAAGGTTTATAAGAAGGTTTATAGAAGGGTTTATAAGGGTTTATAAGGGTTTATAAGGGTTTATAAGAAGGGTTTATAAGAAGGGTTTATAAGAAGGGTTTATAAGAAGGGTTTATAAGAAGAGTGTCTCCTCCCTCGTTTTTTGTTCCATTGTGTGTGTATGTGAGATAAAGCTCAGGTGCCACTCTGAGAACTGATTGATAGATTGATTAGCGATTGATTCATTTGCTGTAGGATGATGCCTTTGATTTAAATTGCAAATGGGAAAAGGGTTCATGGGATAAATAACCAAAATCCTATAAACCGCGCCACACCCGTCAGTTCATGGAAAAAAAAAAACTCTGGATGAGGTTTTTTTTTGGATTCTTTTAGACGCTACACTAACATGCTCATCATTCCAATACAATCTTTTTCAGTATTTTGCACAATGTTGTTCCCTTCATATGTAGAAAACCTTTCCTGTGTATGCATGTGTGCATGGTCCATGTAGCATCAGACTAGCCAGTTGCCTCATGACATCATGACACACCTAAACACAAACACTCACAGGGGATCTGTCTTTCTCTGTATATCTCTATGTCTTCTCTCACTTCTCTCATTCCACCTACAGTCAGTTCTCCATTAGTTCTTTCCTCTTTAATCACAAGTATTGCTTTTAATCACACGTATTCTCTTCACTGGTCCCTAGTACCTTTATATCAGCAACATTATGGATCACGAAGCAACACTGAGAATTACCGAGATCAGACGAGTAAACTTCCTGGAACCATAATAAGACCAATTCTACACCATGATGAGGTTTGAAACCTGGATGGACAATGTTGTAAAGCAAGGTTGTGTGAACCAAATGTCAAAATACTTTATTTCTACCATAAACATCTTGAGCTCAACTTCCTGTTTGATGCTGAGCACAAGACCGTATATGATGTCACATGAATTCAGTCACGCGTTCACCAGAGAAATGTGTGCTGCCGAGTTCAAACGCGTTCACCAGGTTTCACCCTACACTTATTTCTTCACAGAACACACTCCACACACAAACACACCTGAGCTGTAGTTTAAACAGAGCCCTACAGGGGCAGCAGGAGAACCTGTAGCTGGCTTTTGTAGCTGACAGTAGCATTGTTAACTTTGCATGGAGATGAATCACATCGGGCATCAGTTATAAGAAGGGTTTATAAGAAGGGTTTATAGAAGGGTTTATAGAAGGGTTTATAGGAAGGGTTTATAGGAAGGGTTTATAAGAAGGGTTTATAAGAAGGGTTTATAGGAAGGGTTTATAAGAAGGGTTTATAGGAAGGGTTTATAAGAAGGGTTTATAAGAAGGGTTTATAGGAAGGGTTTATAGGAAGGGTTTATAAGAAGGGTTTATAAGAAGGGTTTATAGGAAGGGTTTATAGGAAGGGTTTATAGGAAGGGTTTATAGGAAGGGTTTATAAGAAGGGTTTATAGGAAGGGTTTATAAGAAGGGTTTATAGGAAGGGTTTATAGAAGGGTTTATAAGAAGGGTTTATAGGAAGGGTTTATAGGAAGGGTTTATAAGAAGGGTTTATAGGAAGGGTTTATAAGAAGGGTTTATAGGAAGGGTTTATAGGAAGGGTTTATAAGAAGGGTTTATAAGAAGGGTTTATAGGAAGGGTTTATAAGAAGGGTTTATAAGAAGGGTTTATAAGAAGGGTTTATAAGAAGGGTTTATAAGAAGGGTTTATAGGAAGGGTTTATAGGAAGGGTTTATAAGAAGGGTTTATAGGAAGGGTTTATAAGGGTTTATAAGAAGGGTTTATAGGAAGGGTTTATAGGAAGGGTTTATAGGAAGGGTTTATAAGAAGGGTTTATAGGAAGGGTTTATAAGAAGGGTTTATAAGAAGGGTTTATAGGAAGGGTTTATAGGAAGGGTTTATAGAAGGGTTTATAAGAAGGGTTTATAAGAAGGGTTTATAAGAAGGGTTTATAGGAAGGGTTTATAAGAAGGGTTTATAGGAAGGGTTTATAGGAAGGGTTTATAAGAAGGGTTTATAGAAGGTTTATAGGAAGGTTTATAAGAAGGGTTTATAAGAAGGGTTTATAGGAAGGGTTTATAGGAAGGGTTTATAAGAAGGGTTTATAAGAAGGGTTTATAGGAAGGGTTTATAAGAAGGGTTTATAGGAAGGGTTTATAAGAAGGGTTTATAGGAAGGGTTTATAGGAAGGGTTTATAAGAAGGGTTTATAAGAAGGGTTTATAAGAAGGGTTTATAGGAAGGGTTTATAAGAAGGGTTTATAAGAAGGGTTTATAAGAAGGGTTTATAAGAAGGGTTAATAAGAAGGGTTTATAAGAAGAGTGTCTCCTCCCTCGTTTTTGTTCCATTGTGTGTATGTGAGATAAAGCTCAGGTGCCACTCTGAGAACTGATTGATAGATTGATTAGCGATTGATTCATTTGCTGTAGGATGATGCCTTTGATTTAAATTGCAAATGGGAAAAGGGTTCATGGGATAAATAACCAAAATCCTATAAACCGCGCCACACCCGTCAGTTCATGGAAAAAAAAAAACTCTGGATGAGGTTTTTTTTTGGATTCTTTTAGACGCTACACTAACATGCTCATCATTCCAATACAATCTTTTTCAGTATTTTGCACAATGTTGTTCCCTTCATATGTAGAAAACCTTTCCTGTGTATGCATGTGTGCATGGTCCATGTAGCATCAGACTAGCCAGTTGCCTCATGACATCATGACACACCTAAACACAAACACTCACAGGGGATCTGTCTTTCTCTGTATATCTCTATGTCTTCTCTCACTTCTCTCATTCCACCTACAGTCAGTTCTCCATTAGTTCTTTCCTCTTTTTAATCACAAGTATTGCTTTTTAATCACACGTATTCTCTTCACTGGTCCCTAGTACCTTTATATCAGCAACATTATGGATCACGAAGCAACACTGAGAATTACCGAGATCAGACGAGTAAACTTCCTGGAACCATAATAAGACCAATTCTACACCATGATGAGGTTTGAAACCTGGATGGACAATGTTGTAAAGCAAGGTTGTGTGAACCAAATGTCAAAATACTTCTTTATTTCTACCATAAACATCTTGAGCTCAACTTCCTGTTTGATGCTGAGCACAAGACCGTATATGATGTCACATGAATTCAGTCACGTATTTTCGTGTTCACCAGAGAAATGTGTGCTGCCGAGTTCAAACGTTCACCAGGTTTCACCCTACACTTATTTCTTCACAGAACACACTCCACACACAAACACACCTGAGCTGTAGTTTAAACAGAGCCCTACAGGGGGCAGCAGGAGAACCTGTAGCTGGCTTTTGTAGCTGACAGTAGCATTGTTAACTTTGCATGGAGATGCGAATCACATCGGGCATCAGTTATGCAGATGCGCATCCGTAATATTTATATATATTGTGTTTTTTCTCACACGAGCAAAAGATCTGGCTGTGCGTTGTTCAAGTCAACAACTTCGATGAGTGAGAACAAGCTGTGAAGATATAAAAGATATCAAAGTCTACACACCCCTATTTAAACTGCAACTATATCTCCTTTCCCCCTCTTGTTATCGCTCAGATCACTGCATGCTTGGCAGATATCTCATCATGAATGGCAGCTCATCAGCTGAAGCTTAATCCCAGCAAAACTGAACTGCTGCTTGTCCCAGGAGATTTATCTCCATGTCAAGATCTTGTGATCTCCATGAACAACTCAATGATCTCAGCTTCAGTCACTGCACACAACCATGGGGGTAACTTCTATCTAGAAATCTTACACACTTAAGTGCATTCCTTCTGTACAACATCAGGAGAATTTGATTGTTTCTGTCACCACACACACACACACACACACACACACACACACACACACACACACACACACACACACACACACACACACATATACACACACACACACACACACACACACACACACACACACACACACACATATACACATATACACACACACACACACACACACACACACATACACACACACACACACACACACACACACACAAACTCAACACAAACTCGATCCAGAATGCACCTACACAACTTGTTTTCAAGCTTCTGGGGTTTAAAAAAGCCAAAAGACCAGAACCCCTCTACCAGAGATGGCAAAATGTACACACATCCTTCACTCAGTAGAAAAGTAAGTAGTAAAGAATTTTGGTCTCTGACATGTACTTCAGTATAAAGTAGTGATTATTACTGCTTGTTTTCGTGTCACGCTGGTAACTGAACCACATCATATTAATATATTAATACAAAACGAATTTCAAATGTTGTTCTCTAATGAATGTGTCCAGGCCGAAGATCCAACATATAGAACACAAGCAGAGAAAAGATGATGATCAGGTGATCAGGAATGTATCTGTTCTCAGTCATGGTTACATCACTGACTCCCTCTGTCTCATCCACGTTAACCCCAGACTTCTTACTGCCTTCTGCCTGCTCATTGTGAGCTTCAGATCTAGTAGGTGGTGTGAGAGACAGGAAATGATACCCCAGTATATTGAAAACTGGTGTACCTAGCTTCCACCTCTGCCCTCCACCTCTCAGAACTTATCTCACCACACACCATCAGATCCCCCAGAGTCCCACCATCTCTCAGGGAAAAACAGATATGCTTCCAGACTCTTCTCTGTTCTACCACTGAGGTGGTGGAATGAACTGACATTTGATGTCCAAACATCTGAAAGTCACACTGAAAGATTTAGAATAAATGATGATCATATTAATTTGTGTCCTGATGAACCAGTACTACAATGTATTTATATATTTTGTGTTTATACAGTTTCAAATGAAGGATAATTATCTTCTTTATTACAACCAAACTAGTCATAAGTCTGAGAAAGATGAACCACAGAAAAGCCACAAATTCCCTTTCATGTACTCGTCCATCAACCAGATCAGGAAGAACTATGTGGAATCAGACGCAAGTCCAAATTTTTTAGGAGTTTACCTTCTGCACCATAATGAGCTAATAACACATTTCTCTCAGATGAGTGAGAAAAGCACGGGTCAGTGGAATCAATTTATTTATAATGTTCAATAAACAGGTAGTGAATAAAGCATGTTTTGGGGACGGTGGATGGGTTCTGGTGGAATGGTGGAAGTTGCCACATGGAGGTGGTAGATCAGTGGTTAAGATCAGTGGTGAGCGAAGTAAACAAAGCATGGAGGTGAGTAAAAGTAAAGATACAGAAGGTAAAATGTGACTCCAGTAAAAGTAAATGTTTCCCTTTGAACTTTTACTTCAATAAAAGTACAAAGGTTTTTGCCTTCAAATGTACTTAAGAATCCAAAGTGCTATAATTTATTATAACTATAATGTTCCTATTATCATTTTTATCACAAGATTCTTTACTTAATCACCTCAGTTTACGTGAAAAGACTCAGATGTGAATTTATTAATAGAATGATATTAATAAGTCAAACACTGATTGATTTCTATTACAATGATCATGAGCACAAAACTTTCTTTATAACTACTTCAGTAAAATGGTGTAAACGAGGTCACGTATGTTGTGGTGAGTTCGAGTCTGGAGTTTCTCCATCATTTACTCCTCTCTAAATGTTCTGCTTGCTGTTGAATTGATGCCGAACTGTATGTCAGCGATCAGTAGATACACCAAGCGGCAATCAAAACCAGTGGTGACCAGTTACGTTTTTTTATCCGCTCATAAACAAAACGACTGATTTCACAAAATGTAGTGAAGTTACATTAAAAATCTCCCCAAACGGAAATACTTCAGTAGAGTAACGAATCATATTTACTTCCTAACTGTCCACCAAATTCCATAAATGTAACTACAGGGAATTATTTGATTATTATTTCCAAGTTTTGGATTACATCCTGATAATTTAAAGAACAATGAGAAAGGTTGTGCCATTGAAACCCCTTTGTATATTGGTTCAAAGCCCTTGAGAAACTGGCAATGGATTAAATAAGTGTTTGCTTCACCTAGCTAACAAGCTAACATTCTGCTAATCCCGCTAAGCGGTTGTTTATGTAGAAGCTCGAGTGCAGAATTCCTGATGAGGGCTCTATTGACCTACGGCTCAGACACACAAACATGGACACCACTCTGCATCCAGATCACCTCACAGACCCATTACTGTGTCAATGCAGGGATGGACAGATGGTCCCACAGGGAGCAGCAAGAGCACACACTCACACACTCACACACACACACACACACACACACACACACACACACACACACACACACACACGTGCATATGCACACTATCTGTGGACTTGCATATAGAGGAAGAAAAGGAAGCTTAAGGACAAGAAAAGGTAATGCAAACATCCAACAAAAACATAAACTCTATCTTCCTGTTCGCTTGTTCATGTGGAATTAGCCGATAGAGAACAAGTCGTTCCAATCATTTTATTCCCACAGGTATGAGTTCGAGATTTTCTCCTCACCACAATAAAATAATATGTGTAATAATCATTCAGCTATTGTCAGTAGTGGACACAACATACACAACCCTGCACAAAGCGTGACCGTATGCACACTAGCGCCGTGCTGTCAGAGTATTGGCACTTCCACGTTCACTTCCTGTCAGGATATCGGTGGCCGGGCGTTTTGCATGTACTCGGGGCTCCGGCGCCTGAGTGGCCAAAATGCCAGTCTATAGATTTGAAGGGGACTAAAGATCATGTCACTGTCTTCAGGATACACAGGTGACGTGTCACGTGCGGTGGTGGGATAAATTCTGACAGCAGTGATTCTGTGGAGCAGTGACGGCTCTGATAACGACAGCTCTGTCATTAAACACATACTCCCTGTGGGTGCTAGCAAAGCTCTCTGCTGCACAAATTATAATGTCCACTGATGTGTGTGTGTGTGTGTGTGTGTGTGTGTGTGTGTGTGCATATGCATGAAAAAGGTTTACCACAGGTACAGAATATATATAAACTTTAGCTGGGTGTATGCAGAATAAAGGTACATTATATCTGGTCCCTCAGTAAAGTGGAGGAAAGAGAATATTTAAAATATGCGGGTGTGTGTTTATGTCAGTGTTTCTATCCAATCAGATTCCAGGGTCAAACAAATCTACCCTGAGCATTCAGAATCAGCCCTGCAGCCACCTCTAGCATTAAGTACATGTTTCTTGAAGTTGCTTTAACCTAGCAGATTGAGAGTCGAGAGCACCGGGGGCCCTCTAGCGTACCGCAATGTCGGCATTTTCACATCCATTGATAGGATGTTCAGAGAGCGTCACTAGTCAGAGATCACGAACCGCATCTGTAGCAAACTGCGCAATCTCAAATCTATTCAGGAGGATTTCATCGCTGTTGTTTTATTCCACAGCGTCTGACAGAAGAAACTGAGATCTCAGTGATACACTGACTCACCATGGTGGCAGCTATAGTTCTGCTTGACTTCAGCTGGAACTGGGGCTGAAGAAAGATTTACCTTCCAGCAGCATAACGACCCAAAACACACGTCCAAGAGTGATTTCAGGAGAAGATCAGTGTTTTGGAACGCTCCGGTCCAACAAGGCTGCATCCTGTTGAACTAAAGTGATCTACTGCAAGAAAGAGTGAAATAAATTTGCCAAAGTGAAGATCTACTACACTGCAGTAGCGCAGTACCGTATTTTATTAACAGTAATGTTGTAAGTGAGATCATGGATCATTGTCCCTCTGCACAGTGAATGTTAATGCGAGGACGGATGTCCAAATACTTTTGAGAAAAAAAAAGGAGGAGGAACATATAAGGGCAAAGATTTGCAGACACCTGACCATCACAGCCACATGATCTTTCTGAAGATTACATTCCAGATGTTGTCCTCCTTAATCTAAAGTTGATTAAATGATCCTTTATAGTTTTGGCTGTATTTTTGTGTGTGCTGAGGTCTCTCACTTGTCCACTTAGATGCTTTGTGACAGAATATTGACCTGAAATCATTCCTGTCTCTACAATAACTCATATAAGCACTTTCTACACCCACAGTGAGGAGACGACAAAAAAAGGAAGAAGCAGATGAAGACCATGTAAGGTTCCACTGCTGCTGATATGATGACTGGAAAAGAACTAGGTGATTTTACTAATCGTCAGTGTAAAGGGACAACATCTGGGATCTTCAGAAAGCAAGTATTTATATAAATAAAATAAAAAAACATGACTCTTTACTGCTGAGGTCTGCAGCCGTACAGAAACAATTTCAGTCAAATTTACTCAAATGGAAACATTTGGAACAAATTTAAGTCAACTTTATTTAAGACTCAGACCATCTGAGTAATATTTTGTTTAGACAGTGTAAATGTCAGAATTGAAGACAATCATTTTGTGTTATTTGTATTTTCTAAATGAAATATAAAGTATTTTATTCTTCTGTGTACAAATCAGAGGATGAATTTTCCAAATCCTCAAAGCCGTCTTGTCCTGCTGATGCTGAATTATCAATATGGAAGGAAATAATCCGTCATGTTTGATTTATATGCCAGTAATTTCAACCAAAGTGTGTCCCTGTTTTATTATTTATATTCAGTGAGCTTTTAGGAATCTCTCACATAATTATTTGAAATCGGTTCTTTTTTTGGTAAGCAAAGTTTCTCGCTTTCGGTTAAATCATTATTTAGAGCCTTTAGAGACTTTGTATTATCTTCTTCTTCTCTTCTTTTTTCGGCTTCTTCCATTAGGGGTCGCCACAGTGGATCCATCTCCATACCAGTCTGTCATCTACATCTGTCTCTTTCACACCAACTACCTGCATGTCTTCCTTCACCACATCCATAAACCTCCTCTTTGGTCTTACTTTTTCCTCCTTGTGTCCATCCTCAGCATTCTTCTACTCCTGCACATTCTCCTGCACATGTCCAAACCATCTCAATCTCGTCTCCCTCACCTTGTCTCCAAAACGTCCTACATGCCTCTAATAAACTCATTTCTAATCCTGTCCATCGTCGTCACTCCCAATGAACATCTCAACATCTTCAGCTCTGCTACCTCCAGCTCCACCTCCTGTCTTTTACTCAATGCCACTGTCTCTAATCCATACAACATCTCAGGTCTCATCACAGTCCTTAGACGATTTTATCATAATTATTATGTCCTATACTTTTTGTGGCAGTTTATTAAAATGTTTACAGTGGATATGACGTTCATTGTAAATAATAATGAGAAAGAAAATAATAATGAAATGCAGTTTGCATCTAACCAGAAGTGGCTTATTGACAATAAATAAATAGCAGTGTGATAAATAAGGATATGGGGTCCATATGTACAGGGGTGAGGGGGAATAATGTACAGAAGGTGCAGCAGGTAATAATATATGTATATATAGTAATATACAATATAGTATGCATAGATTGTAATGTATATAATATACAGTTGAATGCAAAGTTTAGAAACCCCTGACAATGTCCCCTAAACCATAATGTCGAACAATCTTTGTTTTCAGGTTATTTCAGAGTTGTTTTGAAACCCCCATGTTGCCACTTGCAATTGGCCACCTCAAATACCTTTTCTCATGATGGGATGCACCTGGCTATGAAGTTCAAGGCTTAACGAGCTTCCAATTAATCAGTGCGAAGTAGTTACAGGTATTCAAATCAACAAAATGCAAACAAATTCATTAATATTGGAAATAAAGTTCACTCAGAATGAAGACGCCATAAAAATCACTGACTATAGTGCAATATAGAGGGGACAGGAAGTGGTTTCAGACACTGTCATAGTTAACAGTCCAACACTGTGTAAATGTGATAAATGATAAATTTAAACAGCTCTGCATTGCCCAAATCTATACACAAATATACACCATGTTTTAATACAGTAAAGGAAACAGGCAGTACAGGAAGATGATCGTTGTATTGTTGTGGAGTAAAAAAACTTTTTTTCTAAAGCTGTTAAATGTGCATTTACACTTTCTTTTTTTTTTTTTTTACTAACTGTAACCTAAATCCTATGATGTTATAATGACTTGCATTTGTAACACAAATAATACACCTTCGAAATGTCTTCAGATCACATTTTCCTTTATTAAAGATTTAAAAAAACTTTAAAAAAAGCAAAAAACTATTGTTTTAAAAAAATAAAAAACCCCGTGCGAACGTCCTACACGAACGATCTTAGATATCCAGAAGCTCGTTTGCAAAAACAAATATGTGGATAATTCAGGAAATAAATGTAAATATCAGCCATAAGCAATAATAAATAGATGATGTTAACAAAGTGTGCAGTCTGAAATGAGATGAGTAGAAAGAGTGTAATGTGTAAGAACATGACCTGTTTCTATGTTCAGCCAATGTGTAGAGCAGTTCTTTTTCAAATCTTTGGCAAAATGGTTCATATTCGAATCTAAACTGTTGTCCAGGTTTCTATATGAGGTTCCGAGGTTCCTTATTTTATATCAATTTAACTTGTATTATATGAAATCAATTGTAATAGCAATATATTATATACATTTTCATTTTTACAGGTTCATATTTTAAATGAGACCTTTCACAAAAGTAGAACTACAGCATTTTCTGTTTTCTAGATATGAGCAAGCTATGCACACAAGCTCATATAGACCACAGAGTAGTAAAAGCTTTTATTTGAGGATCCAAAACCACCATGTCATCGTGTAACTGTGAAGTGTAAGTATATATGAGAAAATGAAAAGTGTCCTTATAAGACAATCTGTGCAAATCTATCAGAGATTCTTATGATGAGACTGAAGCTCTTTACACTACACTACAGTCCAGCACTTTTTCACCCAATGCAAAGGTCACCTGGTAGCATTAGGAGGAACATTGCAGCTCATTTTTTTGTACATCAGATCCAGACCATCAATTAAACATTAGTGTTGTGTCTCAACATTTGTATTACATGAAGCATCACTCACCAGATTTTCATGGCTGTACCAGTACCAGAGATGCTGCAATACCCGACTCTATATTACATTAAAATATCTTAAAGATACTCAAACTCATTTGATGTTTATTAAAATATAACACCAAATCAAATATTAAAGTATTCAACATATCTTCTTGTTTTATCTACCGATTTATTTAGCTCAGGTGGACACTGGTGGCACGAGGTATAGTATGAAATTCTTCTTTGTTTGGTCACTACAGCAGAACAATGCTGCGGCAACACCGTGGCAGATGTTCCAGATGTGCCGTGTCCTAAATGCTTGTGCATCAGACAGAATTTAGAGCGTGGTGCTCAGCCTCTGACAGCTTTCATCATTTCTTCTCTTCAAAGTTTGAGAAAGATCTTAGATGCTTCTAAAAACCCTTAGAGACTTAACAGGGATTTCCCTACATTGTTTTTATTCTTATGCCTAAGTGTTAATGCGGCTTTTTCCTTTCACCACTCTACTCTCTCTCTCTCTCTCTCTCTCTCTCTCTTTCTCTCTCTCTCACGAATTAAGAAATCACAGGATGCCAATATTCCTCCGCTGGGACGGGGTCCACTGGAGCAGGAGAGCACGTTCCTCCTGATGATGACAGTATCGACAAGCTAATCAATGCATTAAAGAAACCAGTGAAGGTGCCATGAAAGCACACAGGGTCCTCAGATTCCTCTTCAGTGTTTCTAAATGTGCTTTAGTGCAGGATTTGTTTTAAAGGGATACAAAGACGCCATGATACAATAAAATAAAAGTAGTTTATTTCGTATATTTTGACCCGTATTCCTGAACACACTGACATCAAATATGAATAAAAGCCACTAAAATGATAAAAAAAATTAGTTTGACTGCCTTTAAGGCTCCAGAGACACAGGATGAAGGTTCAGGATTCCTTTAAGTGTAGCTGAAACATTCTACTTAATAATAATAATAATAATAATAATAATAATAATAATAATAATAATAATAATAGTAAAAATAATAATAATTTTAATAATAATTTTAATAATAATAATAATAATAATAATAATAATAATAATAATAATAATAATAATACAGTAGATCAGCAAAATAAAAAATGATCATTTTGAAGCTGTGTTCCTTTATTGCGCAGTGATTTGTCAGAATGTGCGTTCTGATTTTAGGGTTAATGAAGGAACACTGCGACTCCACTTCCACAAAGTAAAATAAATAAATAAAAAACAGGGGATATTCCGATTCGGAAATTTCCTGATCCTGATCAAAGATTTTACACTTTTCTCTTTTATGCTTTTTTTTTCATCTGTTCATCATTCGGCTTATTAGATGGATATGAGCTGGTACTACTGGTACGATTTTTGTATTATTATTAAAAAACATATTAATATTACAGTGGGAACTGCTCATCTCCCCCGCGTGTGACGTCATAGCTCACTCCAGCTGTGGTGCGTAAAGTTCTTCAGCTACTCTAGTGTCACTAAATCCTGACTCCACAAATTTCTTAATGAAATGAATGTTTTGTCTTGATTAATATCTTACAGAACTGTCATGAACACTGCATCATTATTAGAGACAGAAATCCTGGTGCCAGGTACAAAGGTCCACTTCAACTATGGATCTATGGTGGTGAACTTCATATCCAATGAGTCTGACTCAGTATGGAGCAGAGGGTTAACCCGAGGAGTAAGGGTCAGTGGTAGAGGAGCTTGGAGATGGCGTTGAAGGCGCAGAGAAGGAAAGCTCGGATGAAATGTCAGCCTTTTCTCCTCCATCCCCTGGTGTGGAGTCGGTTTTAGGCAGCAGACCCTCTTTCTCGCGTTTCTTCTGCTTCATGCGGCGATTCTGAAACCAGATTTTCACCTGAGTCTCATTCAGCTGGAGCGCAGCAGCGATTTCCACTCGCCTGGCGCGCGTCAGATACTTGTTGAAGTGAAACTCCTTCTCCAGCTCTGTCAGCTGTTTGGTGGTGAAATTGGTTCGGACGGTGTTGGCCTGCCCCCCGTAGCCATACTCTCCTACCTTTCCTGGAGAAATGAAAACAAAACCATCAGCATGGATGCTCTTTGAACATTGGATGACTTTCAATTCATTTAGCTTGACATCTCACCTGTTTTTGGTGGATTGCGCTTAACTTTCATCCAATCAAACGTCTGCGCCGGCGACCCTCCGTCTGATAGAGACGCACAGCACGCGCCGTGGTGGGACGCATGCAGAGAAGAGAGGGGATTCGAGCATCCGGTCAGCAGATTGGTCTGATCCTGACCGTGACCGTGACCGTACGCAGGAGGCGCAAACTGAAGTTGCGCAGGTAGGGGAACGCTGTTTCCGGCGTAACCGTGTAGAAAGGGGTGATGCCGATGGGGGGATTCGACAGTGTTTCCAGAGTAGACCAGTGAACCGCACTGGTTTAATCCCACACCGGAGTCGGAATCCTGATTGATGTAATGATTGTAACTGGCGCAGAAAGTTTGCGCACCGTAACTCGGATGCGCTCCATACGCAATTGAAAGTGTACCCGAGGACTGGAAAGAGGCGCCTTTGTGGGAATGATTTGATGAATCCGGAGACCCTCTGCCACTCAAGAACCGCTCGTTCGCGTTGCAGTTATTAACCGTGACGGAACACGACTGGAAAGTTTCGTGCTCCGCGTGGAATGCGCTCACAGCGCACGAGCCCCCGCCACCCCCTTCACCGCCGCTCATCACTGAGAAATCTAAGAAGGTATTCATTCTGACATGGTCTCTCCAGCTGTCACGCGAAAACCCGCACGCTGCGGCGCACAGCCCTGGTCCAGGAGGCTGCGCACAAACGCTATGAATGTGCGGTGACGGTCACGTGACGCAGGTCAGCCAGTCGCAAGCGCGGACAGGTTACTCGTTACAGTGTAACGCTATGCTAATTCTGACCTCGAGTCTGATCACTGTGACGCGTGAGAGCCCACCTACTGGTTCCTTCTCGCTGTCTGGTGAAGCAGTGGTCTTAGAAGGGTCTGTAGCATGAAGAGGAAGCCAGGAGCGTGGAGATGTAGTGAACTGTGCCAGTGCCAGTGGCAGGTAAGACAATTTACACGCAGATAAACATGTATTGTGTTTATATTTAACGCGTATTCGAACATGTGTGTGTGTGTGTGTGTGTGTGTGTGTGTGTGTGTGTGTGTGTGTGTGTGTGTGTGTGTTGTACTGAAGACACTAAATATAATAAATATATATTCTCAATATGTATTTTTCAACCCATTGTTTACCTGATTCTATGATGTAATTCAGTAAATAAAAGGATCTATAAATATAAATTAAAAAAAAATATATGAGGAAAAAATGTGATTAAAATATACGATAATTAAGTGGTATTTAAAAAAATAGTGCAACTATCCGATCATTTAAAAATGATCACAATTTTCACATCATAACAAATTTGAGCGTCCAGTTTTATATATACACCGGTATTTACTTAGAATAGAATTAAGGAGATACCAAGTGCTGCGCCCCCCTCTGGTAGAAAAATGTGTGTGTGTGTGTGTGTGTGTGTGTGTGTGTGTGTGTGTGTGTGTGTGTGTGTGTGTGTGTGTGTGTGTGTGTGTTTGACAAATACTTAATCTATCCATACTAAATTGTTTTCTGTGAAATTGGAAAATAATGCTTTAAGAAATGAATTCCTTTTTTTTAGTCTATAAGACCAATTTCTTTATTGGTGCAATATTAGAATTAGATTGTATAGGGATTTGGGAAGAATTCCTTAAACCCCATTACTGAAATGTGACACTATGAATGCAGGAATAAATCTGTAACATATCAATCATGTTGTGATTCAAAACATGCATGTTTGTTTATCATTAGACTCATTGGTCTTTTGAGTGCATATATATCTGTACACCTGTACTTCCTGTTATGAATGATCATGGAAAGTGTGACCTCTGTGACCGTTAGCATGCCATTATGGCAGGTTTGTTTGTGCCATATGGGCTGGATTAATATTTCAGAAACGATTAATCTCATGCACAACCATCTCTAAAGTTAAGAGAAAATGGAGCAAAAATCCTTTGATTAGATGCTTTGCATGCTGAAACATCTTGTTAAAGAAATCAGAGAAGAATAACCAGACTTGTCCCAGCTCACAGGTAGTCTGTAGGTAAAGAATCCCACATCAGGTTCTTCTCAGAAGGTAGAAGGTTGTTCATGCTGATGGTTGGTGTTAGGATTAGCTGAAGCTCGTGACCTGTATCAGCCTGAATGTGCAGGTGTACACGTGCTCCTAATAAAGCGGATGGTGAGTATATAAATAAATAAATAAATGAATAAATGAAAGAAAGAAAAAAAAATAATAATAAAATAGAAAAAGGGTACAGGTTGCCAGATTTCGTCCTAGTTCCTAGGTCCTTGCTAGAAATCACGTCCACAAGTACAAAACTTAAAACAACCCAAAATGTTCGTGATTAAGAAAAAAAATCCTTATTTTCTCAATCTTTTATTTATTTATTTATTTATTTTTGAGAGAACAGAATAAAAGTGTTCCATATTTGTGATTTGCAGAAGGCCAGCAAATGGTTTTAATACACGGAATCTGGCAACCTTGGAGCAGAATAAATACAAAGCTCTTTATGATCCAAACTAAAACGTGTGTGTGTGTGAGTGACTGATGATGATGATGATGATGATGATGATGTGGAAGGAGGTAAAGAGGGAATTAATATTAGAACAAAATAGTCTACATTGGGGTTTACTCTGAATAGCTCTGGCATCCTTAGAGTGCACATATGAAAGTAAAAGAATAGCTTCAGATAATTGTATAATGTTTTGTTTGACAACAAAGGAATAAAAACATGATCACTTCTGACCAAAAAGACTTAATGAACAGTGGCGAAACAAATGTAGAATTAGTTCAACATTGCAAAAAGAACATAATGAAGATCCATGTTCATCGAATCTGCTCAAGAGAAGCTTACAGAGATCATATCTGTGATCAAAATAAAATGAGTTCTTCTATTGTATATGGAAAGAAGATTTTGTGAGGGGGAGGTCCATAAATCATCAACATTTGAGTAACAGATTTGAGTAACCTTATTTATTGAGTAACCTTATTTAAATATCCTATTGAAACTGTGGCACCTTCTAAAGACACCAAATCAGAAAACGAAAGAAGGTCCTATTGAACATTTAACACATCAGAAACCAAAAAAAAATTATTCTGTTATAAACAAATAATTAGGAAAAGGGCGTTCCACTCCTCGCTCTGTGAGCGGCCATGTTGTTTTGACGTCACTCCGGAAACGGGGCAGTGATTGGTCGCTGAAAACCTTCCCCAAGTTGACGAGTAGATGTTGAGAGATCATTATTAGTAATTATTTTAGTGACTCGGTTCATTAAAATGCATTTCATTTCATCCTTTAATCATCTTCGTAGAGTCTATGGGAGTCACGTGACAAAAATACAATTTGGACCAGATTACTCATGAGATCTGCTACTCAATTCTGTTTCCTGTACATAACATACGGGACATTTTTGCAATGCTTTTGCTCATGCGCAGTCCAGTAGAAAAGAAACGAATCACTCGTCTTAAAGGTCGGAAATGACGTCATCACAACTGACAGCTGAAAGGGCACAAGGTACAAGCGCCCTTCCGCTAATCCCAGCCGGAATTTCCCTGTAGCTACAACTGAGGACTATAACTTCGCTTCAGCTATAAAAATAATAAAAAGAAGTGACTGCAAAATACGTTGTAAATGTTAAAGAGCTGTCAATTATTTAAACAACAATTTACATCATTTTAATATAATCTAAGTCAAAAGTCCAAAAACTCTTAATCGGTGATAAAATCATACAAAACAAAATATTTCATTTATACTGCATTGTATTTATGTAAATTAGAGACTGATAATAATTATTATTATTATTGTTGTTGTTATAAAATTGTTTTTGCTTTAACTGCATTACAACGGAACATTTGTTACTGAGTTTTGTTTCCACCCGACGGTACTCTCAAAAGCACACTACATGGCCAATAGAAGACGTTAGACAGCAGGTCTGGCTAAAATCATTCGTTTCCATGGTAACTCACTTACGAACAGTTTAGTTTTGGAAACGAAAATGATCCGAGTCTGTTGAAATAACTGAATGACCGAGTCAACAAATAAAACAAATAATAATAATAATAATAATAATAATAATAATAATAATAATAATAATTTAAGAAAATGTACTGTTGATAATAATCAATTATTTTTAAATATAAAAAGAGAAATGACTGGCTTTTATTCTGCATGGTCTTCTGCTATTGTCTCCTGCTGTCAGGTCGCATGAAAGAGGTTGATTTATGAGTTTGGCAGGAAATGAAACAGGCATTTCCCTCCCACTCATGCAAGGATTCGAGAAAGCAGCCCCCCATGCAGTGTTTTACAATTTCAGATCATATTTGGGATTTTATTTATTATCAATGAAACCTTTTGAGCATGATGAGGGTTCATGATTGATACAGTTACTGAGTATAAACTCGTGTATTTGGAGTGTTGGAGTGTTTAAACACTACTACAAAATCTCTTAAAGCTGAAAAATGTGCTTAAAGTGTTTGAATGAATAATAACCAAATGAAAGAAAGGCATCCAGTTCACTCCATGCGAATAAACATCTGTTCATTTGGGATGTTTGTGAATACAGTTATTTAATTATCATTTATTTGGGAAAAAAATATCCCATTGTTCTTGTGATTTTGTTGATCAGATTTTGTACATATATGGAAAGAAATACACTAGGGTACAGATGTTGTCCGTGGAGAGGTCTTCAGGCTGCCCAGATGTGCTGTTAAATAAGAATAATGACCGAATTCGCTTTTAAAATCTTCTAAATAAATTATTAAATAAATAAATAAATGTTGGGCATTTTGTGGTCCTACAGGCACTAACTGCAATAGAGTATCACATTCAATGCCTGAGTGGTGTTCAAACTACGGCTTTATTCTTCAAAAACATCTTCATTTTGAATGTTCTTGGCTTCCTTGGCTGCTGCTGTGTTTCCTTGGACGGTTCTGAAGGAACACTTTAACATGGAGTTCAGTTCAATAGCATACCCAAAACTTCAATGGCGACCCTTATTATAAACTCCTTCTCCAACTCCAGAAGCTGTGTGATGGTGTATGCGGTGATCAGACGCACGACGATGCCCAACCTCTGAGCTCTGGAGAGCCTGGAGGAGAAGCAGTGTTCCTTTTAATAAAAAAAATAGTAGGCATAAATGATATATATCACACATCACACATTTACGCGTGTTATCTTTGGTTACACACACACACACACACACACACACACACACACACACACACACACGAGTTCTGTTTGCTACGGTACTAGATTGCATTACTGAATCCAGAGCAGCTCCAGATTATTCTTACTTGTGTTTCATATCGAAATGATCGGAACATCTGAAAAGTAAACAACTCGGCCAACGATCCATGGACTCGAATGGGTTTGAGTCGTTTTGATGTCACAGAAATGTGGTAAAGATAGTCTTCCAGCTCTTTCATTTCCAGTCCTTTACGCATCATTTATCAGGTCGTGCATGCTGTGGGCTTTCTGCTCGGGTTCCTCCACTCTTGGGTGGGAACTGTAGACTCCTCCATCCTCACGCTTTTTTTTATTGTCTGCGGCAGGGAAGCAGAAGAACCGTGAGGTTGCTTCCAGGGATTTGGGTTAGGGAATGCGTATACGAAGGGGGCCGTGAGAAGCGCTGTCGAAAAAAAACTTACAACTTACAATCACAATTCATGGCAACCTCGATTAAAGGATATGCTACAGATACATTGATTTTATTCTACAATTTGTTGATTATAGTTCTAACCCTTTTTATTATAAAGCGCATTGCAAACTGTTTTCCACTGAACACAACTGTCCATAACCACATACATGTTCTTTGCAGTAGAATTAGCAGTGAAAGCACGTTATTAACAGTGACATTGTGGATGTTAATGCATTATAACACCGATGTTTAATACTCTTTATATAACCGCATTCGCAAGAATTTTGTGTTTGCTAAATCACATTAGCAGCAGATATGAACATTGTGAACATTAGAAAAAAAACAGTGTTGAGTAGCTTTCTATGATTTATTAACCAAGCATAGTGTGTGTGTGTTTGTGTGTGTGTGTGTGTGTGTGTGTGTGTGTGTGTGTGTGTGTGTGTGTGTGTGGTGTTTTAAAAGGTGAATGGAAGGCGCGCGGGCCGTTTTGCAGTTCTGGTGCTTATACACTAAACAAAGAGTCAGGGAAAAGCTGCGCGTGATCAATCTTGCTCTCCAAGAGGTCTGACAGGATCTCGCTCCCACCACATATTTCAGCTCTAAACTTCTGCACAAGATGCAATCCAACCAGAAACAAGAAGAAGATACTCCAGGATTTCTCTCCTGTTTTATTTCATTCTCAATGCGGATAAAACAATATCAGAGGCGGGATATAGAAACGGTGAGTTATCAATTCCAGCTTTATTTACGTGTGTGTCAGATTTCTATAGATGCTCTTTCCGAGATCCAATGTTTTCTTGTTTTTTTTGTTTGTTTGTTTTTTTAACTGTGAACGTTTTAAAGCGGAATTTTTGGTTTAAGAGATCTTTGCGCAGGGATTTTGCGCGCGCACTGAAACCACGACACAAGTATTTCCTTCATTATTCAACAATGCATTTAATCAGATTTTACTTTCTAAATAATAAATATATTTTTGTTGCTGTTGTTGTTGTTTTTGGGGAATATAATGTATGATACACGTGCGCGCTTGATTGTGTGCGGGATCTTGCTCTGGCTGAAATTTAAAATAATAATTATAATAATTAAAATAAAACAATGCAAAAAATGGTGTGTTTTTTAATGTACTATGTATTGTAATGTGTTGTAGTTCAGGCTGACTGCATTATAAATATTTGAATGGAAATTTGGTTATATAATGTTGTATAATATATATATATATATATATATATATATATATATATGAATAACCATTATATATAACAGTTATATAAAATTCGGATGCAATTTTTTTATTCTGCACGTGCAATAATAATGAAATTCAGCACCATTTTTTTTAGTGTTGAACATCAGAAGAAGGTTTGATTGTAAATTCCTCTCCACTCCCAGAAACCGGAGAAGCTGTCACAGTGTAATGGATGTTTCTGCTCGGAGGAACGAGGCCTCTCCAAGACCTCGACTTACCAACATGCAAGAAATGACCGAACATCACACACTGCATGTTTAACACTAACCACATCCTTATATCATATACATGCTGCAATTCAAGGCTTTTAATTCTTTTTTTTTTTATTATTCTATTTATTTGCTGATTTTTTTGTTCCCACATCAATAATGTAATCTTTTGTTCTTTCTTTCTTCTACCTTTAAAAAATAAACGGAGAGTAAATTATACTTTAAAACAAGTCAAATAATTCCTATTTTTATTTGTAATCATTTCCATTCATATTTTGATTTTATTTGTATTTGTATTTTGTTTTATTTTTGCTCGATGAATATTTTATTTTATTATCCATGTGTGTACGGCAGACAGAAATCTCACAACGAAGCATTTCTACAACTTTATAACATCATTATAAATGTATAAATTATATATTATTTAATAATAATGTAATAGACATTAAGTATTTACTTTATTATTTTACTGAAACAGGAAAATGGAATAGATATTGTCATGTTTGCTGAGATGAGTTTCTAATTTAAACATCCAGATTTATTTATTTGAATTAGAATTTCAGGTTGACTTTTGTCTAAATGTAATTATACACTAAACAATTTTTTTTATTTACATTTAGAGATTTTAATTATTCTGCCTTGTAAAATGTATTGGTAATAATTTACAGTAATATACTGACAGCTTGTTTACACTTAATACAATAAATAAAATCTCTGTACACAATTTTGACACTGTATAACAAATATATGATTATTAAAAAATTCAAAATACTATATGTAAAATATGAATATATAAATATATATTTAAAACAATAAACCTGCCTTTTTACTCATGTAGCAGAAATGCATTTTGATTCAAAATGTAAATACTGCACAATTAAAATAAAACACACAAACAATGATTGGTTCTTTATTTTACTGATTCGCTTTATTTACAAAAGCTGATTTTTTTAATTGTACAGGAAAACCGAAAGGACACAAAAAGGACACAACCTTATCTTGTGTAAAAAATCTGATTTCTCCCACCGCATTGCCAATGGCAACTCAAACCACTTAAACAGGAAACTACGCTTTTGTTAACTGATGGGACGATGACATTCCTGGGGCCGGTCTTTATAATGGAATTGTGTGCACACACAACACACAACTTCGAAAGAAACACAAGAGAATTTTAGCAAACGTGTCATTGTGCAATAAGTCCAGCTTTTCAAACCAAGATGCAGTTGAAGGTCCAGCACCAAGGCCACACCCATATATGGAATAGATACAATATTGTATATGAAAGCATTTATTATATTTTTTACTGTACTTATATGACTGAAATGAAGGAAAATCACACAATATGATGTGCATCATAACGGCAACCCTATGGTCCATTCTCTACAGAAAAGCCCAAGAGTCCAATCAACTCAAGTAAACACATTTTTATTCCTTTCTATCTTTGTGAGCAAAATAATTGTACATTGAATCCATGAAACGATTAAATGAAATATCAGGACCAGGGGAACCGTGCGACCTCGGTAAATCACACATGGTTGGAAGTATTTCAGTAAGAGTTCACATAAAACCAAACAAAAACAAATCTAATGAGTGGCAGTTGTACAGAGCCACCAGAGAACCACCGGGACTGGTTTCATACTGACAGGAAATGGAAACTCATATAACCACAGTTCACATCCATTGTGAGTATCTCAGAACCCGCAGAAAACAATCCTAGAGGGCGATGGATTAGAACAGACACCATATTCCTTTTATGGCTGCCAAAAAACCAGGACTCAGTGGCAACATTCAGCACATGCTCACTGTTACTGAACAGCTGACTAGATTACTGCCATATTTCTGTCCACCAAAAAAAAAGATATATGCATTTATAATATAGAGCTGTTGCTTCTAATACAGGACTACATATCTCTCTGCAGCTCACAGATAAACGATAAATCATAAACAGTATGCTCATTTTTATTGATACCGCATGTCCAGTGAACTTTTTTAGATCTTCATATCTGGATAAAGTTAATGGCAGTTCACACAAAATTGTTATTTATTATGTCTTCACTGTCCTGCAGCTCTGTATTTTGTCTTCCACCATGCCCAGGACATATTGGTAGAGATAATGTGTATAAAAGAACAGTAATAAGAACAGTAGGAAACTAAAACATGAATATCATAGTAATGGCTTTTTAAACTTGTGATTGTAGAGCAGCAGAACTATCTTTCACATTTGGAATGTAAACAAAACATTTGGACTATACCCTGTTTAAAGATGTAAGATGCAAACAAAAATGTTTTTTAATGAAAACACTGAATCCGTCTGTCAAAACACAACACTATATTAAACAAAGGACAATTAAAAAGAAGAAAAAATGTCTACGCCAAAGGTTTGCTTTTTCACATTTCAAGTTCAGTCCCAATTTGTGCTTGTGGAAGGTGTTGGAAAAGTCCGTTAACGAGGAGGTCTGGCGTGCCGTCAGCATTCACATTCATCCCAAAGGTGTCGATGTCAGCGCTCTATAATCCGAGATTGGACTTCCACTCCATTCAATGTAAAGCATATCTTCATGGAACTGACTTTGAGCACAGGGGTATTTGGCTCTCCTACTTTAAATAAGGGAAAATATTCCAATTGTGAGCCTCCTAACAGTTTGCGGAAAAACCGCATCCTCCTGGAAAAGTCAGACCTCATATGTTTGGCCTTAGAAGAACACTTGGTTAATTGAGTTCAGCAGCATGTATGCAAGTGAATAAATAAAAAGACACCATGTTGTCACAGATGTGTCAGTTTAGGTGCTTCTTGGATTTTTCCCTGAGAGTAGTGAGCTGTAAAGTCTGAGTATGCACACTGAGAGCTTTCCGGTGCTCCATCATGATGGTCGTTCCTAATACTGATGGAACTGTTGTAGTCTATATTGCCATAAGCAGTTTGAGGGAGGTCATAAATCGAGCTCCCAGTGCTGCCAATGCTATCCACATAGGTTCCATTAGCACCTACATATCCGCTACTGCCCTGTGCCTGCACTCCGAAGTGATTGTTACCTTGGAAATGGTGCGTGTCGCTCTCAGGCATGGCAGAACCGGTCCCCAGGTATGCCTTTTGTGAAGACGGGCAGTCAAACATACCGCTTAAAGTTTGTGGATATGCTGTGGATAGGCTGTAGGTGTTCCTCTGAGCATTGTTATATGCTGACGGGGACAATGCATTGTACGGCATCGAATGTATTGGGTTTCCATATCCCCCTCCCTCAGCCGCAGAGCCTGACGTTGGAAGAACTGGACTATCTGGTGACTGTCCCTTCTGATCCTTCTTGTGCTTCATTCGACGATTTTGAAACCAAATCTTTATTTGGCGCTCGGAGAGGTTGAGCAGATTCGCCATCTCCACCCGTCGTGGCCGACAAAGGTAGCGGTTGAAATGGAATTCTTTCTCGAGTTCAACGAGCTGTGAGCTGGTGTAGGCCGTACGTGCACGCTTAGAGGCCTGAGAGTCGGTTGGGCTTTTGTCTCTTGAACAGCTTTCTAAACACAGGAAGGAAGGAGGATCAATCAGTACAGTCCACAATAACAATTTAATATTATGTGCATGTTATCATCGTATGTTCTAAAATCAAATAAATAACTCAATACATAGACATACATTGAGTCATGGAGCCAATGTATTGATGCTCTTCTGTAAAACCTAATTGGAAGACCAATTGTTTTGTTTTTGCTTTACATTGAACACATTTTGAACTCAATAGTGAGAAAATAGGTCATAGTTTTTTTGGTGTTGAAGGTATCTAAATGTACACCGGCTGGGAACATGGTACCTTATGATGAAATAAATGGGACTTGCAGGTGTTTCTTTTTGCCCTGGTTGGATTATTTAAAGGTTCTGAATGTCTACTCTTTTTTCTATCCCTGGGTTTCACGTGTGAAAACAGGATTTGTTGTTATAAAGGATAAACAACGTGAAGACCAGTGAGCTGTTTATAGAAACAAAGGCATTGCAGAAGCACCAACCAAATCAACAACAACATCAACAGGACAAGGGGTTGCAGATCTCACGGTCTACTGTTCAAAGCAAAAAAATTAGGTCAGATTGGAATTCATGAGTTACAAAAGGTCTGAAACCAAGAAGGTAAGGCAAAATATGAAGAAGAAAACCATCTGGTCAGGATCCAGAACATATGACCTCACGGGTAAAGCATGGTGGTGGTAGTGTCATGGACTAGGCTTGTTTGGCTTGCTTTTGGAACAGATTTACTAATCTTTACTGATGATGGAACACATAATGGAGCGGCAGAAAGAGTCTAAGCAGGAGGAACGTCATCATACAGCAAAACAACAACCCAAAGCATAACTTAATCACAAAAAAGGACTTAATTAGGGGGTAAAGTGGAAGGTTTTAGACTGGACATGTTCATCAGCAGAACTTCACACAACTGGGCATCATCTCATCTCGCTGATGAGGAAGAACACCCAACACACACACACACACACACACCCCCTCGCAAAACATCCAACATCTATACAAACAAAGAAATCTGAAAAAGTTGAAAAATCTAGAGCTGCAAGTCTGGAAAAGTTTGTTGATGTGAGTAAGTTTCTGGCTTTATGCAGTCATTACAAGCCAGAGATATACAACTAAACATCACCTGTTATTTACCTCCACAGAAGGTAGACTGTCTTTTCCAGTCTAAGATGCTTAAGCCATCTAGGTGTATATGTGTGTATCAGTACATTCAATATTTGAACCTAGGCAGAACCTAGGCACATGAAATAGTACTATTGGTGATCAGTAAAAGCCAATTGGCTTCATGTTTTCTTACATAAAAAATCAAAACTCTGATATAAAAATCTCTATCTCTCTATAAAAAACTAATACAAATCTGAATGTAATTACTAGCACGTGATTTTTTTTATATCAGTAATGTTCTTTAGTATCAGCTCTCTCTGCCCAGGGGTATAAAATATTACTCAACATATGTTCATCGAGAAAATATTATTTGTCAAAAAATCTCATTTGTATTCTTTTATCGTCTAATAAGATTTTTTTGAGTTTCGGGAAATTGACGATAATAATTGATTTCTGAAACTTGCATCTATTTCCAGATTGTTTTTATCGGATTATTTAGCAATGTCTCGAATCAGACACGTTTTACAATAAAGTCAATTTATTTTAGCCTAGACCACCGCCGTAAAAACCTTCGATAAAACCCATGGAAGATTTTAAGACCCTGTGAAGATCTAAAACGAGTAAAAAAAAAGAGAAAATCAGAAGGGTTTTTGTTCTCGGCTGTAATCAGCGATTCGCTTTTTTTTTTTTGTATCAGAACTTTGATGTTTTTCTGCAAAGCCAGTAAATGTGTTTGCTATTACCAGTTTAAATGTAGTCGCAAAGCAGCACCACACACACACACACACACACACACACACACACACACACACACACACACACACAGAGGCCTACTGCCAGAATCTAGACATCTGAAGTAGAACTGTAGAAAACTATGACTGAGTTACTGCACATTTTCAGATTACTTTTTATCAATATACCAAAATATAGTAAGTACAATATTTTTTTCACATAAGTGTAAATAAATGATTTGTTGTGTGAGGTTTAAACACACACACACAATATTACATTGCTCTAATGCAGGGCCATGTGTAGGATTATGTGTGTTTGAAGAAGATTATTGGGCTTATTGTGGTCATCACCTGAACTTGTGATAGGCCTACTTGTTTTTTGCTTGGTGTTCTGACGCGACTCTTT
>NC_060905.1:19833547-19893547 GCF_014805685.1 Silurus meridionalis | reverse complement strand
GACTTTCAGTTGTTTTATTTTGAACGTTTAAACACATTGGAATTCAATATTGCGCGTGTGAATGATTTCTGCTGTTTTGAAAGAACATTATATTTGTCCTCATTATGAACCAAAACAAATTCAAAAATGGCTGCGAGAACGTTTTTTATTAAGTTTGATTTTTAGCTGTTGGTAGAAAAAAAAAGATTAGGGACCCCCTGTTTTAGATAAATGTATGTGAAACCCTTGAGAGGAGGGGAAGGAGCCTTTTTTTTGCATGAGGAAATCCCTGGCACGAGGAAATCATTCAACACTGGGCTTTCTTTCCATTGTCGGGAGCTAAGTGCTTCCACCTTTTTTTATGTTCATTGATTCCCCACCCATCCACCACCACCATCCACCACCATCACCACCACCACTACTTCTTGCTAAAGAAGCAAATTAGGTGCTTTCTTTTGAAAATGGATATAACTATTAATAGACTAGTCATCCGGGAAATATAGATTAACGTGGAGTGTTAAAAGGAGTAACAATAACACCGCGGTTAATCTCTACCGATATTAGACCACTTTTACCATATAAAACTCAGCTATTTATATCTATAAGAAAATCTCATTCATACCTACAAAACTTCAGTTCAAAATGACATTGTTGGTAGGTTCATAATATCATAATAAAAATCGATCATCTGTCTCACGAGAGATCTGTGATGTGGCACTTTTTGGTGTTCAGTTTCATTGTTTAACCCATAGCATGGCTAGTCTAGCGGATGTGGTAGACTTGAAGATCATTAATCAACTCAATCCGACATAAAGACTCACCCAATTCCCTGTCTTCATTGCGCCCTGGGACATTTTTTATTTAAGTAAGTCAAATTTTATACATTCAAATTTACTCAGATTTTCATCTGTGTCTTTATATCAAAGTCCTAAGCATTTTAATTATTTAAAATGATTTTAAAAACCTAAATATGGACACGTCGTGTCCCTAATTTAGCAATAAGCATGGAAATGTGTTTGTTTTATTGCAAAATCTTGAGTCCTTTCCAACCACATCTCAACTTAACTCCTTAACTGGTGGAAGTAGTGATAGTGGTGGTATTATATGATCACAATGGAAAAATGTCCCCCAATGAAAAACATTTGGACGTTTTTCTAATTTCACAACACTTTATTTTCTAATAAAATGCTTTTATAGTAATTTGTGTTTGCATGATTTCTTTGTCCTGATGAAATCTAAGGGTTTAAAGTGTGTTTGCAAGTAACAAACATCATCTTCCATTTGACGATGAGGCTGAAAACCTGCTGTTACCCTGTGACCCAGTTTTTCTTTTGTAGTAAAACTACCAAAACTATCAACTGAATATGTGTTTATTCTTTTGTTAGAAAGTATTTTCTCATTAGAAAAGTACTCCAGGTATACATTAATGTTTTCATGCTGTGTTTTGTTTTACTGGGGGACAAATTTTCCATAACGTCAATGTTTTTTCTGGATAATGTGCATTGCAAACAAAGAATTTTTCTGAGTAGTATTCTTAAGGGAGAAAAAAACAACATTCTTTTTGAGTTAAGCAGTAACTTCACAAATCCATTCCCAAACAAAGACTTAAATGTGGCTGTGTGAAATAAGCGCTATTCTTAATTACAGTTAGTATATAAAATGATAAAAAATAAAAAATAAATCTTGAAATAAAGTTGTGTGCAAATCATAAACAAAATGCTGTTGTGATTATCTATAAGGAAAAATGCTATTTTATTTATACATTACTGTACTCTATTAACATTTTAACTCATTTTATAATTAATCATTCTATTTTTAATAATAATACAATTTCATAATAATTTCATTATTTCAACATAAACGTTATCAACAATTCCCTATAAGTTTTTTGGTCTATTTGTGAGAGACCGGGAAAATCAGTGAAACAAATTAGTAATAATAACTGCGTTAACTATATATATATATATATATATATATATATATATATATATATATATATATATATATATATATATATATATATATTTAACGCAGTTATTATTATTATTATTATTATTATTATTATTATTATTATTATTATTATTTGTTATAATTAACATTTGAACAGTTTAGATGCCTAAAGTAATATTTATAATATTGTATCAAAAATAAAATAGAATAAATTAAATTAATGCAATAACACTTTTTATCATATTGATTAAACTGGCACAAATCAAAATGTGTGTGTGTTTTACATTTAATATGTAATTTTCTAAAGATATGATCTACTTAGCTGTGGTAAATATTTCAGCATGTCTTCATTCCTCCCATCCTTCATATGTGGAATTGTCAGGGTTTTCTCCTTTTGAGAGAAATTCTTGAAGCTGGAGATAAAATGATAAAGAATCTATAACGCTAGCCATTTTCTCTAGCGCTAGTGCTTTAACGTTTTATGCATGCACAAAACAAATCATATTTCTGGTCTAATGTGAGTAGCCTTTCTTTGTTATACCCCTGGCATGGTTTTTTAATTAGGGGTGTAACGATTTCTTGAGTAACTTGATTAGAAATTCGATTACAAAAATTAATTGAGTCGAAATAACATGCTTCATTTAGTCCATTCAACTACACATGGAGCACTGCCTTTCCCACGGACCGTTATTACTGACGCACCACCCACTGAACTCTGGAGTGCTCTGGACAGGGAACACAGAAGATGCTGCAGAATGAAAAATGTTAGAACGGGAAAAAAACTGTGAAAGGTGAAGAGAAGATTTATATAGAAGCCTGTTTCCGCCACATTCAATAAAAAGTTTGCCTAGTTATTCTTTTCTTGCAATTATGCCTTTTTTCTCGGCAATTCTGACTTCATTTCTCGCAATTCCGACTTTATTTATCGCAATTCCGATGGGTCACCCCCTCTGTAGTGCCAGAAAGCTTTATACATTAAAAATGAGCTACAATCAATAGAACTGCATGGCATTAAACTATGGCTTCCACTGGATGCCATAGTTTGACCTGAGTCAAAGAAAAAGACTATTATTTTAAACAAAAACATAAATAAAACAAAAGTGCATTTACTGTTTTCTTCAGAGTAATCTGAAATGCATTTATATTTATATTTTTGTATTTAGATGTAAGATGTCATTTAAATGCACTAAACAGGTTTAGTTTTTCACAGATATTTTTGTATGCAATTTCAGCAATAAAAATGCAAATTTTCCTAAGAAGGAAACAAATGACCTTTTTTTCCTTTTTTTTCAGAGACTTGTATTGCTCTTTAATAAAGAAAACTACTTCTTCTCTGATTACTCGATTAATCTTGGGAATAATCAGTAGATCCACGTTTGCTAAAAAAAATCGATGGTCTCAAAATCTCAAAGTGCGAGGTGGAGATTAAACAAAATTGCGATACACTTGCCAAAGATGTTCTTCGCTACTTGGCGATTCCTTTCTTGCGATCCAGTTCATCCCAGAGCAGTTCAGTAGGATTTAGATGTGGTGACTGGGCAGGCGGTTCCATGATAAATATCACTCCAGATGACATGTTTTTGAAGTCGGTTCCACCATGAATTGCATGGTGTTGAAGTTTGGAATGGTTGCCATGTTGAGTCAGGATTCCTTTCACCTTTGAGGAATAAGTCTCCAACAATTCCTACTCCAAAACAACCACAAACCATTAAGCTTCCACCTCAATGTGTGATTGTGGGGGCGAGGCAGTCTACTAACATCCTCTCTCCTGTTGTCCTTCATACAAGTTTTTCTGTTACAAACAAGAAAAATCTGTTTGCCTAGAAACAAAAGGAACATGCATGTGTTTAAAAAAAAAACACTGTGGAAAAACGGCTGACCCTCTTAAACAACACAAAGCTCCTACAATGAACACAAGAGCATCAAATCTGGACCATGGAGTAAATGGCCTTGTCTGATCATTGGTGTTTTCCACCATGTGAACATCTGGGTATGTGAGTGTGGCTTACCTGGGGAAGAGATGGCACCAGGATATGGCAAGAAGATGAACTGTCTCTGAGTAATGTTCTGCTAGAAAATCTTGGGTCCTCATGTGAATGTTACTTTAACATGAAACACTAACCTAAACATTCCAGTTGGAGAAAGAATTCCAGTTGCTCTTTTAGCAGGAAAACAGTCTCCAAATCGCCCAGATATCATGCCAAAACAAGTCCAATGCATGATGGCACCACTTTAAAGTTTACAGTAGTTTGAGGTGGTGCTAATGTATCCGTGCTAGATACCACAGCACACATTAAGAGGTCTTGCGGAGTCCAGGCCTCGTCAGGTCAGAAGGCATAACCCGTTCTGAGCGTTTGCAGCTGCAGCTCTGTGGATTTTATACTGTATCTGTGACAATCAGACAGTATTTAAAGAAAAATATGCAAAAACAATTTTCTCTTATTGTCTGATTGCACAAAATTCTGCCAATAGTTCACACACATTAGAAGCTTCTGGGGGTGGAAATGTTTCTTTCAGTAGATAAACATTGGAAACTGAATCACACAACATCAAGGCAGGAAAACACCATGTGTAAATGTCCGTATGAGTTATGTGAACACGATATGAGCGAATGATATGGATAGTTAACATAATCTGCAGGTTTTTGAAGCCGATTAAACCTACTTTGAAAATGTGGTTGTGCCTCGTCTCATTTTATAGCACCAAAACTAAAGATTGACGATATTATTTTTTACATTTTTGACTCCAATTTGCAAATGTATTTGGCATTGAGAATTTTCCATAATGTACATAATGTTCATAATGTTCCATAATGAAACAATCCCAGAGGATTAGCAGATCTACACACCTGGGATGTCTTCGCTTCTCTGGACGACTTCTATATGGGTTACTGACTCTTTCATTAAATATGACCTTGCTTTATTGACGTATATGTAATATTTTCTCTTCCATGTACCATAAACAAAATTTTATGCAAGCAAATTGAGCTTTATTTAGTTTGTTTTTGTTGTTTGTTGTTTTATACTGCATTAATTTATTCTAAGATTATATTCAAGTTTCACTACTGCCCCACGCGTCCAAATAAAAAACTGCAAGAAGGGCCCCTGAGAGAAAGAAAGGCCATAGGTCAGGGGTCGTGAACAATGTTGCACATCGATGATTGGACCGCTACCCTGTGTCCTTTCCGTGAACTCAAAACTGTTTGGCAGGTACCGCCTGAAACCGGGTCATTCTTTTTTTTTTGTTTTTTTTTGCCGCGATGAAAAGGTGCTTTTGGAGGTCCGTTGTTACAATAAACATTTTCATGAGTGATTATAAATGAATTATAATAGTGGATGGACGGAGAGGGGAAGATTGGGTGGGCTTGAAAATAATTTCCTTATAAAACAACAACTTGATATTAATAGTAAAACAAAAAACCATTTGTTCTGAACATGTTAACTATTCATTCTAAATAGAAAGTGTATAGAAGGTGTTAGAACATCGATTTTTAGAACTGGTTGATTTTGCGTGCTGTTTCTGAAATTGTTTTAATTTCTTAACTTTTTGTTTTATAACCTAGTGTGATTATTTTCGTGTTAATCTTTCAAAAAGTTAATAATTCATACAGCTTCATTTTGATTTCCTACTTCCAGCATTTGATCGCATATATAACCCTCAATAAACGCACTCAAAACACATCAATTAAGTGAAAACATTACGTTTTTTTATAAGTAATAAAAAAACACGTCTTGGTGAGATTTCTGAGGTGACGAAAATCTTTTTCAAAACTATATGCAATATATTTTGTTCAATCTGATCTACTGTATACTGTCAGATATTACAAACCATTCTTTCTTTAAGCCCTTAATATTTTTTTTACATTTAATTTATGCAAAAACAGTTACTAAAAAAAAGATTAATAATGCTACGTATAGAAGTAAGATTACTAAAACATTAAAAAAGACTTCTTATCATTTCTTTTTAGAGACACTGGCTCCAGATGTTGTATAACTCTCATGATCATAATTGCTTTATATTGCGGCATTATTTTTCATTATATTTTATGCAAATTTGCCGGCACTGAATAAATGAACCTGCGGCAGAGTGCATTATATTTATAACAAGATTTTGTGTACATCACTACAGGAGTTAAATATCGCACCAAATTAAAATAAATTTGGGATTTGTTTTTTGGGAAAATAGCGGAAATCAGAAATGAATTGTGTTAGTTCTATTAGAAAGCCAATCACAGTAAATAGTAAAAAATAAAATCAGCTCTTGAATGTGAAATTGTTACTGTAGTAAAGTTTATAAACGACGCGTTTTAACCGCATTGGATTATGGAGTCTGTCTAGAATAAATATACGAATGACTGACAATAAACGCATTTATTCATTTCATAATACAGTCACTTTAAATGCTACAGCATTGCATTAGAATCCACTACACGATTATTCACAGCTTGGATGACAAACACAATACACACACAAAGACACACACACACGACTAACAAACACTACTTGGACGCATTGTGTTTTTAGAATGAGATTATTCCTATGTTTTTGTGTGCTTTCTTTTCTGCACGCGCCATCTCCACGAGGAGAACTCTTGGTCCAAATGAAAGATTTAGACTTCCCTGTTTATAATGGCGGACATGATCTAACATCCATTGCTTAAGCTCATTCATTATTCTAGAAAAGAAAAAAATCAAAGGGGTCTACCCGTTAGATGGGTGGATTCTCCAGTTCAAAACATCTGTAAACAGAGGTGTCAAATGTATCAATGTGAATGGGGGGAGGCAAATTTCAACACCCCCCCTCTCCTTCAATATTAAATAGAAAGTAACACTGATGTTAGTCCGAATACTGCTCTGGATTCTGTCGCCCACCACTAAAGACTTAACGAACATGGAGTGGGCAGTAATGTCTGCTGTTGCTGGTCCGCGTCTGTTTTCACTTGATGGCTGGAGGAAGATGAGCTGCTAGAACGGATCTTCGTGTTGGGCAGTTTGTGGTCCTTCTTCCACTTCATGCGTCGGTTCTGGAACCAGATTTTGACCTGTCGCTCAGACAGACACATGGTGTGTGCTATCTCCACGCGCCGTCGGCGGGTCAGGTACCGGTTGAAGTGAAACTCCTTCTCGAGCTCGAGAGCTTGCTGGCGTGTGTAGGCGGTGCGAGACCTCTTAGGCACTCCTCCAGCGTAGTTAGCGGTCACTAAACAAACAAACAAACAACAAGGGTGTACACGAGGTCTTCTTATATGAACATCTTTGTATAGATGTGTGTTTTTGTGGCTGGATTTGATCACGTGTTTTTTTATTTTTATAATGTACTTATAAGTAAGCCAGATGTGTCGAATTTGAGGACCTAAAGGTGGGATAATTATTAACAAAATACCACGTATAAACCACGGGGGGTCTTTGCAGGGTAGAAACAATAAGAGATTAAATTTACGAGCGTCCGGAGCAGTAAATCTCCCCGTTAAGGGTCAAACATGCTACTTAGGTGTTGCAATTAATGTGTTCCGACGAGCAACTTCAAATTAATTACTGCTGTTTTATTGACCCCGGCTTGTACTTACTCGAGTTAACGTGAACTTTTTTCATCCACGGATACACTACCGGCACCTTTCCCTTCTGGGGGTCGGGATGAGCTTCAGGGGCGAGTATGGAACTCGCCGTCGTTGTGCAGTCCTCGGTGCTCAGGTGGGATTCATGGTTTTGTTGAACAGACCTTGGTTGGATTGGAAGCCGATCATTGAAATCGACGATGCTGTTAGTTGCAACGTTTCCATAATCATAGGTCGGGTCTTGGTAGCTGGAGCGCTGGTATGTTGCCCCTTCGTGGTGGGAGAATCCTGGTTCTTTCGGTTGCTCGTAGTAGTCGGATGAGACGGAGATGTAGCTGTTGTCTTCATATTCTTCGCAGGGCGGGAAAGAGGGTTCGATGTAGTTCGAATTGATCAAGTAGGAACTCATGGTCATTAATTTGGGAAGGGCAACAATTCTATTTTTAATCGCACTGTCTTTTTCCTGATCTCGTTAAAAAAAAACCTACTCTCTCTGTCAAATGTACGAACTTGTCTAGTCACGTGATATAAATGACCAATCATAGTGTTCCGTGGGTGCCGGGTAAACAAGCACCAATAGCAAGCTAAGACTGAGCACAACGCCAATTTGACGGACGGACCTTTTTTTTTCTTCTAGAAATTCAAGAATTGTGTTCATAAATATCCCAAAAACAAATAACTCATAAAAGAGGATGCTTTGGTTATTTCTAGTTTCTCCAATGAGGAATTGATAATAGGGTTAAAACATTATTTGTTCTAAATTAATTCAAATTAAAAAATAAAATAAAAATCTGATCAACTGTAATCTGTGAATAAAACTAATGGAACAATACTGAATAAATATGAAGGTATTTACACCAGCAAACACCTGCACTAGAGTGCATCCGGGGGTCTAACGGTCCTTTGAATAAACAAGACCTCTAAAGGTTGATTTTGAACTCAACAGAGAAACATGGTGTATTCATATATCATCCTCCATCCTCCATAACAAACACCATTTCGACCCTTAATTACAGACTTATGAACACTTTCTTCCGGTTTACATTTTGAGCTCATCGTTTAAAGATGCAGAATTATATTTCGTCGTCATTTCTTTAAAATAACTGATACTTTTGCTTTGCTTGGACTGTATTGAGGTCATTTTTTGACGTTTTTCAAAAAAAAACCCACAATCACGTGATGAATGTTAAGTAATAGAACGTCGAGAAGATGAATAAGCACAAGCAATGGCACCAATATTGGTGCCAGGCATTCCCAACATCTGTTTGCTGTTGTTTGTTAATTACAATGGATTTCATGATGATTGTTTTATTGTAGCTTTTCAGTATGTTTTTTCATCTGTTGATTGTCTTTAAATAAAATTATACAGAATGCATAAAGTTGAACCCTATTAAAGTCTGCGTAACTGTTCCACCTGCGTGGATTCTTGGAAGATCACTGGACCCCACCGTGTGCAGCACTCCGAAATGTGGAGCTAATCACCACCAACTTCTGGCCTGACCCCTCCATGACCCAATTTCCATTTTGTGTCTGATTAATCTTTCTCACTGACAGTCTTTGTTAAATAACACGGCGTGATCTCTGAAATAAAAGCCATTTTCATATTAGTTAGACGCAGTGACCCAGCTTTCAACCCCGAGGTCGGAATTACTTCTCCAAATGGAACTACTGCAGGAGATATTTAATATCAGGATTCAAAAAAAAAAAGTTTTTTTATCGCATAATGAAGATGGGGGAAATGAATATAAAATATGCATTCAATCGAACAAAGAAAGTGAAATGCTGTTTTGTGTTGACCAAAACAATGGTTTACAGTATTCAAATTAAATACACGAGATCTTTATTACATTACTAATCGTTGAGTATGTACATTTTCAGATTTGGCTTCTTTATATTATGCTATTCTATAAATATTTCTCTGGTTATGCTGTACTGAGTGAACTGTTTACAAGTTTCCTTCATTTATTCGTTTGTTTGGTTTTCTTCATTCTATACATTCTATTTATTATTGCTTTCTAATGATCTGAAATGTTTTATACAAGGTTAAAATCTGGACATATAAAAATGTAAACGCTCTCCCTGCTCGAGGTCAGAGCCCTGGGATCTGCCAATCTGTCCAGATGGAGATATTTATCTCCGTGTTTATCTGTAAATATATCCCTCATCTACACCTCCATATTCAAAATCAAGCTAACAATATTCTAGATAAACACTGTATTGTTTATTTGAAATAAAACAACTTTTCTCCTGCAGAATGATGACTTGATTGTTTTACTGTTTTGTCTGTTATTGTGCGTTGATTTCTTTTACAGCACGAGCAATCAGACTAATTAAAAGTCTTCTCCATATGATATTTAACTCGCTGTGGTCAGTACTGGACAGTAACTCGCATCCTGTTTGGGCGCGTGCAAATGTCCATTGTCTGGGTTTTTTAAAAAAGAGACAGGATTGGTGTATTCTGTAGAATCTCCCCAACACATTTTTTTGACAATGTAATTCTTAAATATAGTATGCAATGATTAACTGTAGAGTTTTTTTTTTAAGTCGTAATCGAAATGTAATTGCAATGTTTCAAAATGCGTTCTCATGCAAATGCGGCCGAATGCAAACTTCTTCTTTATGTTCTAAATTTTCTAAAACAAAAGATATAGACCTTTTAATCAAACAATATTGAACAAATCAATTTCACTCATCAGCCAGCGCTTCCGGTTATTTGACAGCAGAGCGGGTGGACGTTCATGCTGTATTTTACTGAGTGATCTAAATCAATACCTGGTCGCTAATGAGTTTGGCAAATGAATAAGTTTATACATGCAGCTAGTATAAGATATTCTAGGTATACTTTAAATTTTGTAGTTTTTTATTATTTAAAATAATGAGGTTTAATATTCCGTTGTTTGTGAATCTGTTGTACGGCGACAGTGTTCACATGATTTTCAAATCAAATGTTTGTGATTATTAAAAACACATTCGGGATTGACAGTGTTATTAATCTCCATATGAAATCATTTTGAATTATTCGATATTGTAAAAAATATATCAGAATGAATCATTATTTTATTTCCGAAAGACAAAAAAACATAAGCATTTATGTTGTTTTTTGCCGGTTAATAAATACGTAAATTTTCACTATTGTCATGTGATTTTAAACAATATTTTGGTATGTTGGTAATATGTTTATGATTAGAATTATAGAGAGGTATACTGGTATTATAGATCGTCTTTTCTAAAAGGTTCTCGTGCACCAGTAAGAAACAAATCAAATAAATAAAATCTCACGAATTGGGTTGAATACTGCAGCCTTCACGAAAGCTGATTGGTGGTTTTAAATTGTGATCATTAATAGTGATCAACACATTCATTCAATTTTAATCTGACCTAATATGCGTATTCTTATTTTTTTGGATACAGTTCATTAAAATGCACAACTGTTTGTTGTTTGCTCATCATGCACAATTCAATAAACCCCGACACTTGAAAAATGATGGCAGAGGAAGGAGACTCCTCAAACTTCGTGATTATTTGGGGAAGGCGATGTTTTCTGCAATGAACTTTTGACCTCAGATCCAAACCAGCTTTCACCTTTCTCTGCTCTCGTTCACACAAAGAAACGCAGTTCACTCACTCAATGACACACAAAAAACACGTCTGTCCGTGGATAGATGAAACAAAAAACAGGGTTTGCGTTCAATAAAGAAGCAAATACAACAGAGATGTTCTGCTGATCGCATCTCCAGCAGGATAAAAACAGATGCAGGGCAGAAAACGGTCGCATAACTACACTGTCCTCGCGCTTTTCTGTGTCACTGTGCTCGGTCCTTGAATTATCAATTAAAAGCTCGTTTTATATCTCTGCAATCGAAAAGCCGAATGCATTTATTGACTGAATAAACCTTGCTCTTTAAATGAATAAAAAAAAAACAGTTAAGGTTTACAAACGATTTACTTTCAAGTATTATTTTTTTATTATCAGAGAATGGTCTAATATTATGGTTATATTGTTTACTAAAACGTGATTAAAACGAAATTTATCTTCTTTACTTTTTCGTGGTTAATTAATTTAAATTCTGAGAAAGTGTTTTTTTTAATCTTTTTTAAAATCTTTTTTATTTTATTTTATTTTTTACACTACTAGCGATTGTAGCTGAATTCTATAATCGAATCTGTATAATGTGGCATTCACACAAAAAACAACCAAGTGTGTATCCTGCGTGCAAAACGCACATATTATAGCAGTTACAGGAGTTTAATTATGTGGTCAAATGAACTGAGCTGATTTACAAATCTGACACAAGCAAGTCGCTCCGTTATCAAGCAGCAAAAGACGCCATATTGGTATTACTATTTTACAGCTAACTACAGTAATATAATACATAAAGCAGGATGGGAAATCAGTTCAATGAAAGATTCATTACAAATAATTATTTTTTTAAGGGATTCTAAAGGCTGGTCCAAACAGCCCAACGCATCACTGGCAACCAACCACCTGCCATTGAACACCTTCACCACAGCAGATATCTGTGTAGAGCTCACAACATCATTAACTCCCAGTTACAAACTGTTTAACCTCATTCCATCAAGAAGGAGATACAGGAACATCCGCACCAGAACCCAGCAGGTTTAGGGACAGCTTTTTTCCATCCACCATCACACTACTGAACTCTACACTACACCGTTAGATCACTGTATACACACTGTATATAACTTCTGTACAATATACACACAATGTACATATTACATACTGTATTTTTTATCCATTTGCACTACTATTTTATTTATGTATATATATATATAAAACTTACTGTATATTTTGTCTAATATTTTACCTTCATATATATATATATATATATATATATATATATATATATATATATATATATATATATATATAGTGTATTGGTTTATTCAGCTTGCACATTCTTCAATGCCAAAGCCTTATAACCTTTTACTTGTGGTACCTTTATAACAGTGTCTGCACATTTTTCACTGCCATAAACTTATAACCATTTACTTTATCTATTTACTTGACACCTCTCTTTACTAATGTTGCCTTTATATTTATTCACTGTATATATATTAAGTAAGTAATATTGTATATATATTAAATATATATACATGAGAAAATGTATAATATATGTAAAGATATCTATCTATCTATCTATCTATCTATCTATCTATCTATCTATCTATCTATCTATCTATCTATCTATCTATCTATCTATTGTATTGTTATCTAAGTGCTGCTTGAGTTCAGTGAGGCAGAAAAATGCAAATAATTGTATTAATGAAATAAATATTATCGCAGTTTATTGAATATTAATATAACCCTGTGCATCTCAAGCACAAAGCACATCACGAAAAAAAAAAATTAATAAATTGTCCTTAATTATAAACTGGAATTTGTTCATTATTTCGCCTTTTTTTGTTCTCAAGCTTAAAGGTGCGTTTGCATGCTTTTAGAATAATAATATTTCCAGTAAAACCCTTATGTTCGGATTCTATGTTGATTTTTAAAATTTACATTTTCGTTTGTTTGTTGCATTTTATAAACATACGTTTTATGAATCTGTTTGGTCTTTATTGAGCTCTCGATCGCACAATGAGAATGACACTGAACTTGGAGCTCTGCTGGTCGTTCAGGGCCTGTGTACATTCATCTTCCTGCCACTGGTGACCTCATGATGAACCAAAAACGGGTGAGAAGACATTTTCCCCTCCAATTTCTCTTCTGTCTGTGCCATATTGTCCCTGCTCGTCCCCTCATCGCTAAAATCCCCACCCCTCGTTCCAGGGAAAAGTAGATGAGATACTTAAATGAGACCCTTTCGTAATTAATAGGAGTTGCACATTTCTACATTTGGAACGCTCATTGAGAACTTCCTTGATCAACACTTTTAGGACATAAAACCGTTTTTTGTTTTAAAAAAAAAAGCGTGTATAGTTAAATTTCTCAATGGGCTACAAGTATTGTTTCAGACTGAATTCTTATATAGAGATATCAAGTGTAATTTAAAATTCCATCCAAAAAATATGGCCAACCACCCAAACAGGAACCGCTAAACAGCGGATCAGATCATACTTAGATATTTTTTATCCATTTGAATTTCATGTAACACAAAGCCCAAAAACAGTGAACATGATCAGTGCAAAGTACGGGGAGGGTTTGCTTCTGGCAAAGAATCTTATAAAACTAAAATTATATTTCGCTCTCCAAAAAAATCTCAGAGATAATTTCAAGAAACTTCTCACTTTTAGCTCTGCCTGAAGTCTATATTGAGTATGACGTTTCTCTTTTAAATGAATGTAAACTTATAGAAGATAGAAGACTGTATTTTTTGCACACATTTTTAATCCTTGTAATTGTCTTATGGACATGTTATGAGCGTTAATAAATTACACGCTGTTTTCTGAACGCGTATGGTATAGAACTTATTGAAAAAGTTATGGATTATGGACGCGCACAAGATGTAACTAACCGTTCAAACCATTAACACAGTAGATAAAAACTCACCACTATTTCCTGCAAAACGAATCCATTTGGCGAGTTTCCACTTACTTCCAAGCAGCACTGAATTTCCTTCTCTACCCTCTACATGAAGAGGTACAAGAAACCGAGTCAGTGCTGTTAAATGCTATATACTGTCAACTCCCCAAAACCATAAACCCACTTTAATGGCCATCACGTGACTCTTTTATGGGCAGTGAGTTCATGCGGCCTGGATAACTGAAGGAACTAAATGCCCTATTATTCATTTCTTGGAGCAGTGCCATGAAACATGTTTCAAAATATTTTTATTGTTGCTGATGGAAAAATCAAATGAGCTACTAAGAAAGAATGGAACCAAAAAATGGAAAGTTCCAACCTGTTGAACTTAAGTGAGTATTTCTGTATTTTAATAGCGTAATTCCAAATTTTGGATTTGTATATCTTTCAAATCGGATATTTCTGAAAGACATTGTTATAGTATGAGATGAAAAAAAAACAATACTTATCATCGTAGTAGCAACTCAGACACTACTTCCCAGTGAAAAATATGATATATGATATTTCATATAGTGACCCATTTTATTGAAAAACTAAAATTTCTCCAACAAATTCGAATGGAAAAACCCGTCAAGTGCCATTTACAGTATGAGATAGGGTTTCTTTAGATCTTTACTATAAATTTTAACTCAACACAGGGGGGCAGTAATTATAGTCATAAATTGTTAGAAATGAATTGTGTGTGTTTAGTCTCAGGGCAGGCACATACTCGCCATGCAAATATGTCGCCATAATTCAAGTAAGGTTTCGGATAAAGTGTCTGGAAGTGAGTGTTAACTGTCCTTGGGATTTTCCAATTTGGGAAAAAACTGTGTTAAAAAAAGCAAAAAATAACCGAATTCTTTTTAAATATAAAAAATTAACACTCCCAGATAACTATATGCATATTAACCCCATTGGTATCTGCACCAAAAGAAAATCTTCTGCAATAACAATTCAGTTCCACAATGGTGATGGGTTTAAAATTGTAATCGTGCGCCACCCTTCGATCAGAAGAAGAAATCGCCGAGTCAAAGCTGTGCCAAGGTCACGCTAAGGTTAATGACATGGAGGTAGAAAATAATTGCTGTTGCTGTGCAACCTTATTATACTTATTATGAGCTAAAGACCTTTCTCTGGCGATTAGCATTTCACATTGTGAACTTTGTGAACATTGTGTGTGTGTGTATGAAATTTGGCCCAACATAATTTACATTAACACAAATAAAAAGTTAGTGTGAGAGCTCAGTGTAAAAATAACTATTTAGTCTTCATTATTCAGAAGTAATGGGAAGCATCCACTACTTTTTCATAGTCAGGGCTGGTACGCTCATCTAGACCTGTACATGGACTACACTTGGACTACATCATCTTAATATCTGATTTCATAAAACATGTTTTTGTTGTAAAAAGTAGTAATTAAGCAGATGTGTCTATACTGTAGAACATCCTGCAGTCTAGGATTGATTTTTTTTATATACTCTATATTCAAACTGTAAAAGTTTCTTTGTCAAGCTAATGCATTTTAACTTCTCGTTCATTAAGGAAAAGAGAATTTGTGTCTGTACTGGACACAAAAAGAGCGAAGCTTTGATGAACAGAAAAAAAGTATTTGCGTTAATAAGATAATCCAACAGTGTGTGACAGCTAACACTTTTCTTTTATAGTTCAGCCTCCCTAAAAACAACAAATGGATGTTATGGGACTTTTTTCCACATAAAGCATGTTGATGAATATTGTAGTGATAAGGAACAAAAAAAAATGGAAATGATTCCATGCCATATGTGCCAACCATCCCCAGAGTTGCAGTTCTGGTTCTCTACCACTAGGGAGCTGCATTGTAATTAGTTTTGTATAGTGACCTATACACAAATATTGTATATTATATATTGGTACCTTTGCTAAATTTGAGGCTATGAAAAATTGTCCGAACTGTCCAAAAGTCAGAACCGGTGTTCTCACCTCTTAAGCTCATTATAACGTGAAACTTGATTTAAAAAAAATTGTAAACCATTTTTGTGTTCATTCTGATGTGTTTGATCATTGTTCTCCTGAAAGATCCTGCCACTGCACAATTTAATCTTTCTGGCATAGGCAGTCAGGTGTTCCTTTAAAATCTGTTGTTGTTTAATAGAGTCCAAGCTGCCATGTATCCTAACAATATATCCACATGAAAAACAAATCTCTGAATTTTGTAAGCAACAAATCAATCGATTTTATTGTTAAAATGCTAGATTTTGGTTTCATCTGACTTTAGAACCCATTTGAAGTTCCAGAAGTGTCAGGCAAACTGAAGATGAATGAGTTTGTTTTTTGGATGAGAGGAGAGATGTTAAAACAAAAGAAAAAAATAACATCTTCCATAAATATTTTAATGATGTAGGTAATGTCCAATTGGAACTGTGTGAAGTGCTTGCCTGCTTTAAACGTTCCAACATCATCCCCAATGCTAAAAAAACAAAAATCACTGGATTTAATGACTGCAAACCTGTTGCCCTAACATTTGTGGTCATTGAGTCTTTGAGAGACTGGTGTTGGCTTATCTGAAGGACATCACCGGACCTTTGCTGGACCCCATGCAGTTTGCTTAGCGAGAAACAGGTCTGTGGATGATGCGGTGAACATGTGATCCTGCAACATCTGGACAAATCGTGGACTTATGCGTGGATCTGTTTGTGGACTTAAGTTCGGCCTTCAAAACACTCTTTTAGATCAAACTAACCCAACTCTCGGTTCTTAGCTCTACCTGTCAGTGGATCACCAGCTTTCTAACAGCTAGTGAGACTGGGGAAATACATGTCAAACAGCCATACTATCAGCACTGGTGCCCTCCACTGCTCCCACCCTACTGCTCTTCTCCCTGTACACCAATGACTGCATCTATAAAGACCTCTCTGTCAAGCTCCTGAAGTTTGCAGATGACACCACATCATCCTCATCAAAGACTGTGATGAATCTGCATATAGATTGAGGTTGAGTAGCTGGCTGCCTGGTGCAGTCATAACAACCTGGAGCTCAACACGCTTCAATCAGTGAAGATGAGTGTGTATTTCAGAAGACAGCACTGTGGCAGCATTCAGGTTCCTGGGCACTACTGAGTATTGATTGGGACAATAACATTGACTCCATTGTTAAAAAAGCCCAACAGAGGATGTACTTCCTTTGCCGCTGAGGAAATTCAATCTGCCACAGGAGCTTCTCACACAGTTCTACTCAGTACTTCGATAAACACCAACTACCAGGACAGCCAGGCACAACAAAAGTTTCTTCCCCCAGGCAATCTAAATAATGAACACTTAAATTCTATTCCCATTGTTCAATAAAAATAAAGATATGTGCAATACCACTTCTGTACCTTCTGTGCAATATTACTCTTTATTTATCTTACTTCATAAAAAAATGTGCAATAACACTTTTGTATTCCTTTTTTTACACTCTAGATGATGTAGCTTCACTTAAGACCAAAATGATCAGGGAGAAAAAATTAGCACAGTGGTATAATGATCATACGCGCACCTTAAAACAGAACACTCGGAAATTCGAACGTAAATGGTGTCAAACAAAATTAACAGTATTTCAAATAGCATGGAAGGAGAGCCTCCTAAATTATAGGAAATCTCTTAGCGCTGCCAGATCAGCATATTTCTCCACCCTCATAGAAAATAACAAGCATAATCCTAGATTTTTATTCAGCACGGTAGCAAAATGAACAGGGAATAAAAGCACTGCGCTAACATGCACACCATCAATAGGTAGTAATGATTTCATCAACTTTTTTAATAATAAAATTGAAAACATCAGGCAAGAAATCCAGACGGTTAATATAAATCCAAATTATTTTATAAATAACCCTGTAGACAGCAGTGTCATTATAGCAGACAATCAATTACAAAGTTTTACTTCTGTTCAAAAGATTGACATTAATTTAATTAATTTTCTCATCAAAATCATCAACCTGCATTCTCAATCCCTTGCCTACAAGTTTCTTCAAACAGATCATTCCAGAGGTAATCAAACCTGTTTTAAAAATAATTAACTCTTCCATTAGCACTGGTTTTGTACCTAAATCCTTCAAACTGCAGTTATCCACCCCCTAATTAGGAAACCTGACCTTCACCCATGTCAGCTGTCCAACTACAGACCGATATCAAACCTCCCCTTTATCTCCAAGATTCTACAAATGTTGTAGCACAGCAGTTCTGCTCACATCTACTCAGTCAAGATTTCATCATAGCACAGAGACGGCGCTAGTTAAGGTGGTAAATGACCTGTTATTGGCCTCTGATCAGGGTTTTGTCTCCTTACTTGTTTTGCTCGACCTTAGTGCAGCTTTTGACACCATTGATCACACTATACTGCTTGCTAGACTTAAGAACGTTGTTGGAATAAAGGGAACAGCTCTCTCTTGGCTCAGGTCTTATTTGACTGATCAGTTTGTTGATGTAAATGATTAGTTCTTCACACTGTCTGAGGTAAAATTTGGTGTTCCGCAGGGATCTGTCTTAGGCTCACTGCTTTTCTCTTTATATCTGCTGCCTCTGGATTAAATCATACATAAACATGGGATTCGCTTCCATTGCTATGCTGATGACACACAGCTGTATATTTCAGCAAAGCCAGATGAGAGAGATCAGCTTAACAATGTTGAGAAGTGTGTAAAGGACATTAGACAGTAGATGTTTGATATCTTTCTTCTGCTCAACTCAGATAAGACGGAAGTACTTTTACTAGGACCACATGCAGCTAGAAGTAAACTTTCCGATTACGTAGCATCTCTGGATGGTGTTTCTGTTTCAGCGTGTACGGCTGTCAAAGACCTTGGTGTGATTATTGACCCGAGTCTTTCCTTTGAGTCTCACGTGAATAATATCACCAGAATCGCCTTCTTTCACCTTAGAAATATTGCTAAAATTAGAAATATGATGTCGTTACAGGATGCAGAAAAACTAGTTCATGCTTTTGTTACTTCTAGATTAGACTACTGTAACGCTTTACTGTCTGGGTGTTGGAGTAAGTGCATCAATAAGCTTCAGTTAGTTCAGAATGCAGCAGCAAGAGTCCTCACTAGATCTAAAAAATATGAGCACATTACCCCTGTAATAAGGAGACATACAATAAGGAGACATAATAATCCATATCCTTTTCTTCCTGTCACCCCTCTTCTCTCTCTCTCTCTCTCTCTCTCTCTCTCTCTCTCTCTCTTTTTATCAGTCGAGTTAGACATGCTCCTGAGGTTCTTCCCACTTCGTCCAGGCTTGCCTCTAGATAGTGTTCTCTTCATTTGGAGGCCACTTTGTGCAGCTGGAGATGTTTCTCATTGCAATAAAGCTCTTTCTGACTCTGATTCTGCTTCTACCTGATGTCAAAAATAATGATGAAAACTAATTATAATATATATTCTATGATTGCATCTATGTTCCAGAATGAATGTGTTGCTACTTGTCATTGAAAATAAAAATCCATTAAACAATGCGCTTAAAATACATTTACATCGCTAAAACTTCCAAAGCACTAAATTGAGTTTTATTAAAAACAGTCTCGGACCTCCATTGAGGACAACAAACTGAATGGTTTTATTGGTTGTAAATCTCTTAATTTATTTACTTGTGTTTTTTGTTTCACCTGTTAAATCATGACAATGACCCTCTATGTCGGAAACGGTCTCACAGTCTCACAAAGCGGTTCTTTGGATCACATGGTTGTTACCATGGCAAACCCCCCTGACTCCAGGCTTTGCACCTCCTTCCTCTTAGATTTCACACAGGCAAATCTCAGGCTAGCTCATTCTGAGTATTATATTGAATGTTCAGTGAGCCATGCCTATTTTTTTAACAAAGAGCAACAAAAGCAAATAAAAAATATATCTTTAAATGCATGACTACTTGCAGTGTCCTTGTTGTTTGTAGAAATTGTAGAAATTAGTAGCTTAGTAGCTTCTGATCGGATGGTCATATGTTCAGCAACACCAAGTGGACTCTCAATACTGCTATAAACTCATTATACAGTAGCTTAGGGGGACTAGGCGGTGTTTTTAGATATTTCTGAATACATTTGTTACTGTAATAAACTACATTTAATCGTTTGACTTCAAAAACGTCATTCAAAAGGTAAAACAAACGTGTTTCAACTTGTAAAGGACGTAGTACGGGGTTTTTTTTTTTGTGTGTCACAGCGACACCAGAAGGTCGTTGTCTGTAACAGCTCAAAAAACAAAAACCTATAACATTGAATCACTTTTACGACCCGCATGATCTAGAATTAAGGAATGTGTTAAGGTTAGAAGTAAAAACATTGGCAAGCAAATATAATACACTAGTTATATTATTATATAAGTAAGTGAATGTTTAATGTTTTTAAATTAAACCGTTTTCTGTATAAAACAGAAGAATTAAAAAAACACAAAAAATAAAAATAAAAGTAAAAAAAAAAATTAAATAATACAAATAATAATTTTGGATTTTTTTAGCTTGTGGAAACGATAATAACTATTCAGAACATTGTTTTAGATCAATTCTATATTATATTATAATGATAATAGATTATACAATGATAAAAATAGATAAGAATGTAACACACACACGAACCTCAAATCATTGGGTTTTTTTTTTTTTTTTTTGGTCGTGATGGTTAAATGCAAACAAATGATGCAACAATTCTGCAAAATATGAACATAATAATTGATAGCAATTACGCTTCAAAGTAAAAAAAAATATTGCACAAACATCAGCTCTATAATTGCTCCAGTTCTCTACAGAACATGACCTGAGGGTACGAGATCTTTCTGTCAGTTAAGCTTTTCCAGCAAAGCAGGAGTCATACCTGATGTTCTTCTCTGAGGATACACTTGATACCATTGCCATCTGAGTGCGACAGATCCACGCGTCCTTCCGCGAATCTGCCCGTATAATAGCCAAATGTCCATTCCACGGTAATTCATTATATTAACTATATAAATTCGATTTTTATTCCACGTGAAATTCAGAGCCAGAAATTCCTGGATCTTTGAGGTCGATTTTACGAGGCATGGTGATATACGATTCCTTTATAGCTGCAGCCCACGCCGACAGACCCCCACAGGGATTGGGCTGCTGGAGTCACATGGCCACTCCGTGACATTCTGAATAACCAGTGAACGAGGATTTGTGTTTTTCTGGTTTTTCAGTGGAACTCCAGACACATTCATACCTCAATCAGCAGCATTTTAAAATGGCTGTTTTTACACGTTTTTTGCTATAAATCATGCTAGAAAATATTTAAAATCAAGCTTTTCTACAACACAAACACACACACACACACACACACACAAACGGAGGTGCAAAATGCGTTACAAACATGACATTGTAGCAATTCGTTTCTAGTTGAAATACATTATGAGGACAATACTGCAGCATTAAAAGCAAATGATTATATGCAAAAAATGAAAACTATACATTACTAACATTTACAATCCAATACACTTTTTATTTTCAAGGGTGTACTCTTTTTTGACTCGCTTTTGTACATGTGTTGATTTCGTGGTGCAGAATGAAACCCAACGCTCGGTCTATAAACAGTGAGAATTTCAAGAAAAATGAATATTTATATGTATTGTTATATTTTTGTATTTGCTAAATGTTACAAGGGTCACGGCAACCACAGATGCTGAATGTTAATTATTGATGCAATTAATTATTGAATTTCTTAATGTTTTAAAAACTAGCCACATATTATATCGAGACCTTTGTGTTGTTAAAATCTATACCATTATTTAGTTAACTTTGTCTGGGCTGTTAACGACTGCTTATAAGATTATATTTCTATTCCCGTCATTTTTGCAGACGCCCTTATTAACTTGTTATACAATTGGGCTGTTTAGGGTTAAGGGTCTTCTTGCTCAAAGGCCCAGGAGTGGCTGCTTGGTGGTGGGATTTTAAAGTCAGATCATAATGCATACATCTAAACCACTAATCCACCACCATTTGATTAGTTAAATATCGTTCTGTCCAACCACAATGTCCAGTTAAGAACCAAGCTAGTATTTGCAGATGGGCGTGGCTTAATTCTGCATGACTGTAAACAATTACAAAGCCCCAAACGCTGTCTCGTGTACATCTTGATATTGTGCAGCCTCTCAGCAACGTTTTACACCAAACAGCCAGTTTTAGCCAATAAAACTAAATGATATCCGGTGCCTTTGTGCCGCCACACAGAAGAAGGGAAATGGTGATAGAAAGAGTCTAAATTGGTACTGGGACTCTGAAAACGTCCTAATTGTGCCTCGACTGCCATAAAACCATTAAAGTCGGAATGCAGTTAATAGTCTAGTGTCCTTCATAAGACCTTTGAAGCCTGCGTCCATCTGTGTTCCCTAAGCACCTCATGCAGTCTTTAGTAAATACCAAAAAATACTTACATATATTATTGTAGTGTAAGCAAAATTCCATATTATAAACATTAGTTTGTGTAGAGAGTATTAGCTTAGACAATCTACAAGCATCCACGATGTGCAGCCAATAAACATTTATTGCAGTAATTGTCTTTTATGGCGAAATACTTTTTTTTCTGCCAAAACTATTTCTATAGTCCTGTATGCTAAATCGTCTTCAACTAAACAGCCGAAAACACAATTCCTCAGCAAGTGTGAACATGTGTGAGGATCTAATATATAATTCAAATACCCCTGCTCAGAGGGGAAACTGTAAAATGTAACACACCCGACATTGTTGATAATGATAATAATACTAATAATTAATATGTAGTCAGCGCCTGTTTAAGAAAAGTTTTATTATTCAATAAATAAAATACAAATCACATGTTTTAAATAAGCAACACAATATTCTAGACAGTCATAAGACCGTGAGGTATTTTTGCTGACTACATTGGTACTGAATATCTAAGCGATTTAGCTTTTCCATTGTCTTTATTTACAAAAGAAATAATAATAATAAAAAAAAAAAATTAGTCCTATTTTTTAAAGGCTCAAAACTGATAAAAAAAAATTAGAAAATATTATTATTATTATTATTATTATTATTATTATTAAAATTTTGGTACTGAAGACACTAAACTAAGGTTCTTAACAACATTGTAGTATAAACTCTAAAGCGCTTATAATTTCCCTAATCCCATAATATAAAAAAAAAATTATATAGCACTACATAACAATCAAATTCGAGGTTTCCAGTAGTTTGGTCGATTAGACTAAAAATCTAAAGAAAAATAACTCGAATGTCTTTACAGCTACGGCGTAAATATACATTAGGAAGATAGAATGTAAACACCACTTGTTCAATTTTGCGTAAAAATCGAATTGGGTTTTGTGCAAACGTTTTAATTGTCTTTCGTGCAGTCTTTTTTCAGCTTCTTCACCTTCATCCTGCGATTTTGGAACCAGATTTTAACCTGTCTTTCAGTGAGGTTCAGTAGCCGCGCGACCTCGTACCTGCGTTCGCGCGTGAGGTACGTATTAAACAGGAACTCTTTCTCCAGTTCCAGGATTTGGTGTTTACTGTACGGGCAGCGCTTTTTGCGTGTTGAGCTCGCGCGAAGCCAGTTGGACACGGGGTTGTCTGGGGTGGGGGGAAGAGTAGAGGAAGCAAGGGTAAGAGACTCTAATAGAAGACCTACAACACACTACTACATCAAATAAAGTCTACGCGCCAACGTCCTTGTAAATGAACATAATAACCACTTGATCTTACTTGGATCGATTCCCTTCTTCTCCTCATTCTTGTCTCCTTCATCTGTCCGGATTGAAAAAGCGTCCGTGTTACACGCACCGTTTATTGGTTGCTCAGAAACAGCACGAGGACTAGAGAAAACCCCACCGTAACTAGTTCCGAGCACCTCCAGTTTGGTGGGGTATTGGTGATGCACCGTCGCCAGTTCAGTTAGAGGCATAACCGTGTCCACGAGCCACGACTGTGTTGGGTCTCCATTCTGCGCGGGCTGAGCCTCTGTCTGAGAGAGATACCCGGATTTTACCCCACTGAACCTCTGCTCTGAGATGTGGCCCCATCCTGTATTTGCGTATCCAGGCTGTTTTGAAGGAAATATACCGGTTGCGCGCTCGGGTGGTAAAGATGAGACCCTCGGCTGCTGAAGAAGCCCCGAGCTTGAGGAGAAATGGGATTCCTCGATCTCCGGCGCGAGGAAAGAATAGTATCCTGCCAGAGCTCCTGATGTGGACATGGCGGTGATTATATTCCCACTAACAAACCAACTGGTATCCACCACCAATCTCACAAAAAATATTACACGCAATCATTAAAGGCGAGATCCCCCTTTGTCGAATAACAAGTGGAAGGCAGGCTGCCATTTGATTGGGTTACGTGGGCACGTGATAGTGGGGAGAGGTACGCGCATCAATAAATCAATCGAAGCTCGTCGTGCAAATAGATACAAAATGTGTGTGTAATATTCGTTGTATTAGAATTGGAAATAAATAAAATTAAAAAATAAATAACATTGCATTTTCCAAATTTTAATTTAATTTTATAATATATATATATAATATTAATGTATTTCGTATTTAAATTATTGACAAAATAATTCCACATTTTCCGTTAAAGAATATTTTTAAGAACCGTGATATATGTATAATAGAACCAAAAGTTTGTGTTCCCCTGATTATCAAACACACATGTAATTGTTCCTCATAATATCACCATAAAGTCAGAAGCGTTGGAAAGAATATTACAATTTCCCCAAGAACTGTACGAGCCTCCTTTTCACAAAGCGAGCTCCATGAAATCATGGTTGTTGGTGTGAAGGTTGGCGTGGAAGAACTCGAGTGTCCTGCAAAGAGCAACCCCACTGAAGACCTTTTGGATGAACTAGAACTACGGCTGAACGCCAGACCTCCTCATTTACAATATTAGCTGACTCAATGCTCCTGGTCAATTCAGTAACATAATAATAATAATAATAATAATAATAATAATAATAATAATAATACAGTTATATTAATATAAAGAAACAAGACAGACGCAACAGTAATGCATCGTAAAATTTACAAACACAAAAACATGAACATAACCGACTGCAGAAAGACTGTGTCCAACAAACAAAATTATTGCAAAAAATAAATAAATAAAAAAAAATAAAATAAAAATAACAACAACAATAATTCTATGTTCACTCTTAATTCTAAAGTCCAATTTATTCATTTTGGGGCAACAGAAATAACAGTGCTTCTTTTGTGAATATAAACAAATATACTTTACAGAATATAAATAATGAGATTCAGGTTAGAATCCATTACAAATAGAATTCCAAACAAATGCAAATTGTGGACTAATTGAAAAAAAATCGACTCTGTTTTTAGGGCGGAGTTCAACAAAGAAACGTTTATTAGAGCTCTGATTAAATCAGATTAACCATGTTCTCTCAATTCTCTCAATGAACCATGTTCCTTTCTAAAATATATACATCTTATCGGACCAGGTCATTTATAGTGGGATTTATATTTGAATTGTAAAAAAAAATGTAAACTGTAAACTAAAACAAAACGCTTTAGGGAGCGACTGCATTTATTACAATGTAAATGTACAAACAAACGGATGTATATTTATTCAGAACAACGTCATCCTCATCATCAACAACAACAACATTAATAATGATAATAAGAATAATAGTAATTATTATTATTATAAATGTTATTGTCCGATTGTGCTCAAGTACAAACAGGCCAGTCTACACACGTTATTATTAAGCAGGATTTTGTTTTTGTTTAGGCAAATAAATTGAATTGGGTTATTTATTTATGTATTTATTCTCCTAGAAAAAATTACACAAAACTCTAGTCGTTTCTCACGCGCCACACCGTCCAACTGTGTTAAACCACAGTATTTCAAAATCAAACACACATGGCTGGTGAAAAAGAAAACCATGCCGTAGAGAGTTTTTTACAGCAGGAAATGAAGCCACCTTCACTGTGAAAGGAAAAGGAGAAGACATGGTACCGGGGCTGTAAAAGTCTGTTAACACGAGTGGACATTTTGTTTTAACCTCAATCGTTATTTACGTATTTATAAGGCAGATAATAAGATGCTGTGCGTCGGAATGCTGCCATAAACCACATCCAAGCGTTTTGTCTCCAGCTGCATTTCATACCTTTTAAACGAAAGTGGGAGAACCCTATTAAAAAGTTCTGTGCCACGTATAGACCTCTACTGGAGGCCTTGTCTGTTCCATGTTCAAACATCTAAACTTCGCTTTGCATTCTACAATCAGTAAAGTAATAAAGGCATGATGAGTTCATTCAACCAAAATGCACACAAAAACATTTTCTGCCGAATTGAACTGTAGCAATTAAGACAGCTTCCTGTTGCAGAGATGGAAATGCAACCCCAACAACATGAAACTACCTAAACCACTCCACAGTCTAATTTCAGAAAACTGTGAATAAGAGTACTTTCTATTTATAGGCAAAAGTAAAACCTACTAGTAAAAATCTATTTACATCAAAACAACTCACCAGTGCGGTACAATACATTTCTAAACTTTAATCCAAATCTGGTATTGTGTAGTGTTTAGTCCGGAAGTATCAGTCCTGCACTGTGGCTTGACTCTCACCAAAGTGACGAGCCGCACAGAACAGCAAGCAATAAAATGTCACAAAAGCGGAATAAACTGGCTGCAATGCTCCAAAGGCGTTTACATCCTCGGGCTCGAGTTCTGAGGGGTTTATTTTATCTCATAAACGAACCAAATGCTTTGGGCATTCAGTTTTCTCAGAAGTGCAGCAAACAAGGTAAAATCATATATACAATTTCCATTAGAATAAAAAAAAAATTGACAACGAATTCTAACATAAGCCACAATAGAAATGCAGTTTGTGTGGTGTGTGTATTCACTGCTGTAAAACGAAATCATTTCCGTTTTGAGGGTTCTGACTATTATAAGAAGCACTTCACCTACATGCATAAAGCATTCATACACGTGTTTTGGTTGCCAGTGCGGTCACCTATTCGGTGTGTCTAACCGTTTCTAGATCAACACGTGACGTGACACGTGATTTCTAACACCGTCTATCACTACTGACCTATCAGATACTGCTGTCTGCCATGCCTCTCGACTTATAGCTTCTTCTTGTGGGAGGGGCTTCGTGGTTAAGAAAGATTGCTCTACAGATGAAACATCATTATTGTGTCTTTAGATACCTACATCAACAGATATAAACGGGAAGATCTCAGCTTGGTTTATTTGTGACTTGGCTAGAGCATTGGGAATCTGCCAAAGCACGTTGATGCATATCCAATCTCTATTTATTTGGAGTTTTTTTCTGGAAAACAACTTTTTTTTTCAGATCCAATCACTGACAATAATTATTGGTGAAATTTGGTTGGGTAGATGCAGAATGCTCCTGAATACGTTCCTGAGTTACACTCTTACATCCTGTTTGGAAAAAGTATATATAGATATTTCTTCTTTGTCTCAAGCTTGTGAGCACTCACAGTAAAATTCAACTGATTTGGCTCCGCCTTTTATACACATTCCTCATGGACCATGCTCCAAACTCCATACTCCAAAACTAGTCCACCACAACAGTGTTTTTTTGTTTAAATCTCAACATGAGTCAAATTCTGTGAAAACAAGCCGAAAACCTGAGCAGGATAGTGTTCATTTTTTCAGGTATTGTTTTCTTCCCAATTTCATGAACGTTGGTCAAAAACTTTTAGCAAAATAAATTCAAAACAGGCGAAAGAAATCACACCGAGCACCTCCACAGGATAAAAAAAACACATCATTGTATCACCTCAAAGCATTTTTCTTTCTTGTAGTTGAAATGAAAAACTGAGTTAATGTATTATCATTAATGTCCTTGATACAACTGCCTACGTGGCTTTTGTCAACAGTTTAACAGAAGTATAATAAGCATGGCCTGTGTTGGTGTGTCCAAATACAACAGTGAATTGTATGAATGAGCATATTTATAGATGACATTACTGATATTCTTACATTTAAGATCACATGAAAGTGTACTATGGGTCAAATTGCTTTTGTTATTTATAAATATGCAACTACAAAAAATGTTTGTACAGCATTTACAGCACATTGGTTTTTATCTTTAAAATATCCACTGACTTGATGCCCAGTGTGCACGAAACTAATCAGTAGAATGAGCAGTCATTTGTAGGTAATATTAATAAGCACTGCTGTAGCTCTAAAGAATGCTATGTGCTGAACATTTACAAATATAAACGGAAATGTACATTATAATTTTATAACGTCTTTAAAATGACTGAATCAGCCAAATTGACTGACAAATGATGGTGTTTTTAGTTTGTATAATCATTTTGCTGTAAGAAAATCTTAGCCTATAAACCTTCTGTGCTTATAAAACTGTACATACATTTTTTACAGAAGTTTACAAAAGCATTGATTCGCTCGTACATGCTCTTTACTCTACTGCACTGTAATTGCTGAATGGGGATTTATTGGTCTTTCATTAAACGGTTCCTTCTGTTTTCTGACCTGGCAGCAACGTTGTATTTAATCAGTAGCACATCTTTATCACTGGGTGTGTTCCTCACACCTCTATACATTGTATTAACTACGTTTCTACCTCAGTATCTGTTATGGAATCTTATATCTGTTGAACAAGATGAAAGTGTGCAAGGTTAAATAAGTACAGATACTGAATGGAGTGAGATGAAATGTTTGTAACCACAAATAAAGCAGCACCTTGTACATGCAACTATTATTATTTTTTTGGCTGCTCCCATTAGGGGTCGCCACAGTTATCAGTCTCCATACTAATCTGTCCTCTAAATCTGCCTCTTTCAAATCAACAACCACTGAATGTATATATATAGGTATATATAAATACAAATATAAAAACAGCATCATTAAAAAGCCTACATTTTCCCCTTTACCTGAGCAGAGAAAAATCTGTACAGACAAGGGGTCAGTTTTGAAATAATCGCCTTAATCGCAGCGCTTCTAAAAAATCGGATCACTTTTTGTTAGTCAACATTTGATAAACCTGGCTGCTAAAGTCACACACTTTGTATAGGCTGGCCAAAACTCCTACTAGAGAGCTGTACATCTGCTTATTTAAGTTTCATGAGAATGTATTTGGTTAGTAACAGTTTTGAACATACATGTGTATATCTGACTGTGTGTGTGTGTGTGTGTGTGTGTGTGTGTGTGTGTGTGTGTGTGTGTGTGTGTGTGAAGTGGGTTCTTCGCTTCTCCCTCTGGGGGAAAACTGTTTTCGAAGCCTGTGAGTCCAAATCCCAGACCTTTAGACCTAATCTCCAAATGAGATAAATGTAAGTAACACTGCATAAGAACATGCGCCAAACTCTGTAAATGAGACCTGACCTAAGCAATCCATGTTTTATTTAACATATTCCTAAAGATAATTCTCCTGACCATGATCATAAAGAGATTTCTGTGGACACTGTAGAAAAAAAGAAAAACAGTATACACTCTTCCAATCTCCATTAATAGTGTTGGCTTCAAGTTCTTAGGTGTCCACATCTCTAAGGAGCAGTCATAGCACTATAACTCTTTAATTTTTGTTATGGTACAACAGCATCTCTAAATCCTGAGGAGACTGAATAAAGTGCATCTGTCTCCTGAGATCCTTGGATTTTTTTTTTATTACTGGATATTAAATGCATCTGAATCAATTATATCACAGTGTGGTATTGCAGGTCCATGGTATGTGTTACCTGTAAGGAGTTGATTTGATGTTTTGATTTTGCTTTTCTCCAACCATCTTACCCTAAATATAGCATCTGAAACTCAAAGCAATGAGAAACACCTGTCATTCAGACCTCCAAACTAACCATAACTTTGTCAAAGCCAAAATATTTATGGACTTTAGTGAATATGAAATAGTTAGTGCAATAGTTACATGTTTTCGTCTAGATTTCTACTGTGTGTTTTTTTTTTAATTATTATAGACTGAATAAAATATAAGAGATGTAGCTATTAAGTGAAAAAGCTCATACCAACTTAATGAATTAGATTTTTGTTAAAAAGCGTTATTATTGAAAATGTGTACATTATAACATATATTATAATTGTTTTATATATTTTTTAATGAACCTTAGCAAATATATATATATATATATATATATATATATATATATATATATATATATATATATATTTTATTTTTTTTTTTTTTTTGCTCGTTAGAGGGCGCAAGAAACGCGTTTTTACTCTGACTCTTTTACTCTTATTTGGTCAGGGCTCTTTTTGGTTCAAACCTGTACAAATCACTCACACAATATACCATTTGTACATTGGACGGTTAATAAAAATAATATAGTTGTTGTGACATCGAAAAGAAAGAAAGAAAGAAAGAAAGAAAGAAAGAAAGAAAGAAAGAAAGAAAGAAAGAAAGAAAGAATATTTCTTTAAAAAATATAGATATATTTGTCATTTGAATCATTAATTGCTAGAGTCTAAAATGTGTGTTAGTTTGTTTGTGACGATTAGTTTTTCCCTAAAATACGCAATAATCGTTTTCATCTTAAACGTTTAATTAACAGAAAAAAACACAAAACAAGGAGCTTTTAGGAGCAAGTAAAGGAAGGAGATTAATAAAATCGTTGTACAGTAAAAAAAAAAAAAAAAAAACTGTAGCAATCACAATAAATCAGATGGATGACGAATTTTTTTGTGAATTTGCAGTAACCAGCTGTTTCAGGTATTCCTGTAAAAGTAATAAAAGAATAGAATAGAATAGAATAGAATAGAATAGAATAGAATAGAATAGAATACTATTATTATTACTATTGCTATGTATTAAAGACTATTTACTTTAAAGTAGTAATAAATGTTAAAAAAAAATCTGCTGTCATGCTTAAAATTCACACTACATCATGTAAAATGTTCAGGAACTCAGTCCTGTTTATTTGTTCCTCTTGTTTTAGGATTTAAATGAATCACAATTAATAGCCTGAAGCAATACAAACTGTCCAGTAGGGGTCACTGCAGCTCCGCATATGAGTTCGCAGACCAGCATGATGTTTTGATTTCGTCCAAAATAAAACGCAGAACAAAATGGAAAATAAAGTTGTGTATAATGATTTATGTAAATTGAATTGCTTTTTTTTGACACATACACAGTGAAGTTAACAAAAAAAACCGCGCAGAGGAATCACAAAGCCGTAAATACATTCCCTAAAGATTTCTGATTTCTGGCTGAATTGTAGTGATAATTTGAACAAAACGGTTTATTTGTTGATCGTGTCGGTGGTTTACTGGAGTGGTGTGGAAAGTGTTTATTCGCTTAGACATGGGCGCATATGAGTCAGTGTTTTGGTAGATAAATAAAGAAGGATTAATTATTATTATTATTATTATTATTATTATTATTATTATTATTATTATTGTTATTATTATTATTATTATTATTATTATTATTATTATTATTATTGTTGTTGTTGTTGTTGTTTTATACAGACAAAATTATAAAACGTGTACATGTACAAACAGAGAAACAGTATATCAAATTGCAAAAAAAAAATGCAACAAAAAGAATAAAAAAAACCTTGGTGTGTTGGAATTTTGCATAGAACCAGTCTTCATCTGACGACCCTTCAGTCATTACAGGACATTTTATTAGACATGGTGTACATATTGTTTTCTTTGTATTGTTTGCTGAAGCGCGCCACAGCCTGGAGTTTAGTTTTTAATGAATTTGTTGACAGTTTTCTTCTCTTTTACGCGCCGGTTCTGAAACCAGATGGTCACCTGCCGTTCAGAAAGGTTGGTCATTACGGATATCCTCCTTCTCTTGTCCTTGGTAATGAACTTGTTAGCCAGATATTCGCGCTCGAGCTCTTTGAGTTGCACCTTTGAATAGGGGACGCGTTTCTTTCTGCCGCGCCGGAACGAACTCGAGTCTGCTTCCCTGTGAGGAACTGAGTCTGGAATATAAATACAAAACATTTCATTTCAAATGAGAAGAAACCGAGACCTTTCACCTGTTACGCCATCAATACATAATGTCATACAAAAGCTATTATGATAATATTTCGTTTATTTTTTTATTCAACAGATTTCTCCTAAATGGTTCACCTGGGATTGAGGATTTCCACGCGTGTCCTGTAAACGGCTGCTCCTTCTCACCACATGCTTGTGCGTTCCAGCCGCTAGCGCTGATCCCCCACGGGTCCCCCAAAACAGAAGACTCGGTCCTGTGCTCCGAATGCCCACTCACAGCCTGCACTACGGGTACATCCAGGTACCCAGCAACAGGCTGGTACAGACTTGATCCATAGTTCGGATAGAATGCGAACTCCCTGGCTCTAGAAGAAACATAATCTTCAGCCGAAGGAGCTGACATATCCATATATTTATCCCCGTATTGAGAGGTAGCAGACGCTGGTGAATGGGCAGACGATTTAACCACACTGCCAGCCCAATGTGGATGAGACACTTGGCATGAGTAATATCCACCGCTGCCAAAATACCCATAAGGCAGTGACGCGCCGCCAGATCCCTGTGAGGTCGTGCTACATTGTTTCCCAGCCTCTCCATCTCCTGTAGTCACTTCGCATGACGTGTAAGCAACGCTGGGAGCCAAAAGATTTCTGCACGAGCTCGGGGCCAGATTACCTCCAGCAAATGCCTCCATGTTTTTGCTTGCGTCCTCCAGTGCGCTCGTGTTGTCATACAAAAACATGACCGGGTCGGTCCATCGTGGACGCAGGACCAGTGACGTTGTCATAGCCAGTCGGGCATCGGGGAAAACGTGTGGCTCCTTCCCTGGAAAGACTTCTGGAAATGAACACCAGCGGATGAAGCAATTTTGCAGGAGCCAAGAGTCTCAGACGCGCCCCACGGGCCTCCCAATATCGGGTTGCCATTGGCTCATGTGTCCATGTGACGTGTCTAGGAGGACGTTTTAAGCAACACGCATTTGAAAGAAAGAAAATGTGCTGCGAACGTTAGCATTCAAGGAAATGGAGAGGTGTTCCAACACAAACAACAACAAAAACATGCAAACACGAGATAACTGTTAATCCACCATGAATTTATGGACATAATTATCCAAATTATTCAATTTCCCAAATTTTTCATTGTCTGAGGTCTACATCTTTATTCATCTCATATTTTACATTTTCTGTAGATCTCTCAATAGTTATGAAGACTTTTTTTTACCCAAAAAAAGACAAAGAAAACACTCCAAGTCAAGTTTTAGTAATCGTGTGTTAGAGAAACGTGCTCGACCCATTTTACCATGCTGTTTCCTGAATCCTGATACCTCATAGTGAGTTCATATTATGACGAGACAACCAACATCACAAAGACTATCAGCAATAAGAAGAAATGTTCACATGGGAGATGTTTGCTAACGCGATTAAAGTCCAGGCGGCTTCCGTTAAGTTTACGAGATGTTAAGACAGACAAGTCTCTCTCTCTCTCTTTCTCTTTCTCTTTCTTTATCTATCTCTCTCTTTCTCTGTGTGTGTGTGTGTGTGTGTGTGTGTGTGTGTGTGTGTGTGTGTGTGTGGCCAAGGTCAAGTTAAATGTCAGCCGATTGGTCCATTCAGACTTTGAAAGACCTTCTCAGTGTTCACAAAAAAGTAGTAACATTGTACTATTATTTACTGACTAATGTTTTTGAATTTATTTAATTTTTTGTTTACTTGCTCTCTGTTTGCAGCACCATGTGTAGGAGTAGAAAAAAATAAATTAATCAATTTAATTAAATTAAAATAATTAATCTTCATGTGAGAAGGAAAAACTAACCTCAGATAGTATAAACCATGAAAGAAACCAGACTCAAAGGGAAACCCGTCCTCATTTGGGTGGCACCAAATATTCATTTATTACAGTTCCATCATTGTGTTGGTCCTGATCCATTGTAGCAGACTTTTGATAATAATTATATTCCAAATCCATCCTTTGTAAATGGAATTAAACGCCGTTATGTGGTCTTTATTATTATTATTTTTTTCTTTATTTTTTTTAGGAAGCCATAGCGATAATAATGTTTGGTACTCTTATTTGTTTCTTTTTTGTTTGTTTTTGTTTTTTGACACCATATGTTTATGTAATAATAATAATAATTATAGACCGAAGAGTACAGCGACATGCAACCCAATATAGCATTTAATTAAAGGTCTATTTTTTTCAGATTACTTAAAAATTAAAAATGAACAAGTACCGAGGACAAAAAAGTGTTAAAGGTTTACAGCATCGAGCCATGTGTTTTTAAGGCCTTTCAGAACACGGGGTGCAATCAGATGTTTCCGTGCAATTATTCGAAAATGTCTTGAAAAGTTGTAATGGGAGATGTGGTGCATCATGTTTACATTATGGAGAAACTAAAAGCGTTCGGAACAAAATGGCGGATGGAAAAAATGAACCTGTTTTTGTGTACAGCACTTCCATCCAAATTTGGAATAACACTAACTCAGTGTTTTGGAGTTTCAGAAGATTCACTGGTCTACAGCTGATTACTAGTAGTAGTAGTAGTAGTAGGCCTGATGTAGTAGTAGTATGTAGTAGCAGTAATATCTAATGTAATCTGATGTTTGTCTGATGCATGTTCATACAAACTGTAGGTATAGGAAGAAGAGGGTTTTTTTATTCCAATTTTAATAAGTGCCTGATGTTAACACAAGTGGTAGATTATCAATGGACAATGTTACTTCAAGAAAAGAAATAGCCATGGGTTCGACAGAAACTAATGGACATTTTTGTTTCTTAACTAAAATTGCAGGTCTGTGTAAGAGAGCCTTTTTAAGTCAATTTACATTCAACAGTTAACAACCGTGTCATTCATATATCTGTAAAATAAAACGTTATATTATTAGTAGAAACTTAATGACCTAAGATCTACATATTATATAATAATATAAATGTTTATGGAACAAAACCCGTTTCTTTCTGACCAAATTCAGTAGTTCTGTTTTAAACTACAGCAGTTTTATACATTCTCATAACACGACTATTTTGCTAGAGAGAGTGAGAGAGAGCGAGAGAGAGAGAGTGAGAGAGAGCGAGAGAGAGAGAGAGAGAGAGAGCGAGAGAGAGAGAGAGAGAGAGAGAGAGAGAGCGCAAAACCGCTGTGTAAACATTTCACACGTTACTGAGAAATTATTATTATATTTCACACGTTACTGAGAGTATTATTATTATTATTATTATTATTATTATTATTATTATTATTATTATGTTCAGAAAAATCTTAGTTACGTTGATCACCTACACTCGTTCTTTAGACCGCCGGTCTCACTCCCCAAAGTCCAGCTGTTCAATTCAATTCAATCACTCACTCCAGATGTGTATTCTAACCCAAACATCACTGTCCCTTGTCCGTTTAACCCGTTCAAATATCAGCATGAATAATGTGTCTGAGTGCTGCATCTTGCCTCCAGCACAACTCCAGATGTGGTTGTGGTTATTTGATTCCTATAAAACCACTTTGGAATTGAAATAATAATCAACTTCATGTAAAAAGCGCTCAGTACTCAAACACTCTAAACACTTTGTGTGTTTTTAAGGATGCAAATTTGAGTGATTTAAGACCAGAGTATTCAACATTATTTACATTTTAATTTAACATACATTATAATATGTGTTTTCATCATTTTGTTTTAATGTAAAGATCATTTATATTAAATAGTTTGCTTTTTTTTTATTATTATTGTTAGAACCGCGGACATGATTTTCTCGAAGTGACGTTATTGCGCATGTGCAGCGGAATGACCCACACCGTTATCCGTTATTCCTCTGTTCCCTACAGAACCGGACTGCATCTTCACTACCTGACCTGCTTTACCATATAAGTGTTAGATCAGATCATTTCGACTCTCGAAATTATCAGAATTTCTAATACCGAAATTGTATTTGTGAATGATGGTAAAATCTCTGGTTTGGTGAAAAACAAACAAACAAAAAAAAACTCCGGAATTTCATGAAAAGCTTACGGACCGAGAACTATGAAAAGCCAAAAGTGTCAGAAAGATTGAAAATATTTCGTCAGAATGAAAATGTTAGAGTTCTTGCGTTCACAATAAAATGTGTATTTAAAGTGTTTTTGGAAATTGGACTTTTTATTTAAGTAAACATGGCATGATGGGAAATCACACAGACACACACACACACACACACACACACACACACACATAGACACACAACCTTTTAATTCTATTTACGGTTGTGGTGGATCTTGGAAACAGTGGGCCTGAGGTGAAATCACACCGTGGATGAAGCACAAACCCCTTGTAGATTCCAACATAGACTTATTAATGGAAATAAAATCAGAACTTAAAATGGATTATTATTATAAATGGACCTCAAATGTAATATTGCCACAGTATATCCCTCTACTACAGCACCATTTAAGCTCTCTAGATTATTTTGAGTTGAACAGAGATGGCACGAAACTTAACAGTTTTGTGAACGTGACTGGATTTGCTCCACCATCCTGTTCCAATTACAGCTATAAACCAGAGCAGATTATAGCAGAGCCTGTAATTATGTGGTGTAAAACCAGGTTATACAATATACGTTTAAAAAAACGTTGAGCACAGTAATTGTTTATTCGTGTGAATAAACAAATAAAAAAACAAGCAAATAAATATAGTTTGATTTATGATACCGTCTTACACTGTGTTCCCTGATGACCTGTAATGAAGTATTAGAACGTTAATGACATTTGCATAAGTATTGTTTTAGATGCAAATATTGGAGTTTAAATTAAATATCGAATATACAATAAACAATCGCGTCATCGGTGCACAAACACAAGAAATAAAATGTATGGCAGTTTTGCGAGCTTCTAATTGGTAGATAAAAAAAATAATGATTCATTGATAGTTCATAAAGATGTTTTTCTTTCAGACGTAAATAAACATCAGCTATATAATAAATATATAATAATCACATCAACTAAAGATATTTTTAGACATTAACCAACATCCATATAAACTGGATAAAGAAACGATTAATTCGAATAAAACAATTATTTTCTGTGATTTAAATCGCGTCATTGTAAAACAGCAGCAACATTTATTCTGAACGAGTATCCGATTCTGTAATCTAACAGTTATTTTAGATGTAGCTTTTTTGAAAAATGTAAATACATTTAATTATAAATGCACATTAAAATATTTTTACACATACTTTTTCATGCACATAATCGCCAACATTGTAACAACAAATTGCAGAATATTTTTAAAATATATTTTTTAGAGTATATGATTTCTTCATATTTCTCGTCATTATTTCCTACTTGAAATGAATTCCTCGAGTATGGAAAAAAAATATACAAATGCCTTCATAATCCTATGAACATTTCATTAATTTGTGAACAATAAATGTGTGTTTGATATCGATTTAATGATTAGTATTATATGTAAATAATTAATACGTGTTGATCAGGTTGCCAGATGCGCACAAGACGCGTGTGTAATTGTATGTGTATGAAAACGTTTTTATAAATTAGATCACAATTTTTCACATTGTGTCTGTATTTATAAAGGCGTGGAAGAGTAAAGTGAATTCACACCCAAAAAAAAAAAAACATCGGGGCGATTACAAAGTTAAAAGAGGGGTCGACACGGTGATTTATTACTAGAATTTACGCAAGTGGGCGTTTTCAAGCTTTCTATTAAGTATAACCACGATTAATTATGATACCGTCGTTATCTTAATTCAAGTACGTGTGTGTGTGTGTGTGTGTGTGTGTGTGTGTGTGTGTGTGTGTGTGTGTGTGTGTGTGTGTGTGTGAGAGAAAGAGAGAGAAAGAGAATGCAGAGTTGAATAACCTTACATTTGACTTAACATTTGTACGTTGTCATTCTTCGTTTGAACAGCTGAGGGCGCGCAAGGACAGCTTTGTCTAAAAGTGGAGTTTAGCGTCACCATGGTCACACTACGAGTTTTGGACTCTGTTGGTAAAAGAAAAAAAAAAAAAAACGCGAAATCGATGATACCGTTATTTAATTATTATTAATTGTGTCTTGATTACGGCTTTAGCTCTGGAAAGCAGAACTCTGAACTACATGACTCCAGTATCACTGAAAAAACCCCAGGGTCAAGGTAGTTGTAGTGATGCATCGTCCGTGCTTCAGCAGGAGACACCAGGCTTAAGAGTAGATCAAAGCCAAATCAGAGAAGAACGGAAAGAAGGTTCCTCCCTGAAAGCATGAAGTGCTCTCAGCCTTGCCTTTTGCAATAACCTTCCCCAAATACTCCATCTCCTGAGGTTCTCCAGAACACAAAGCTCAAAGAAAAGAACAGACGCATTATTATTATTCTGCAAATATGTGACTTGGTCTGAAATTTAGCAAAATAAACGTGAATGTTCGGACTTCAACATTATGCATTATGTGCAGGAAAAAATGATGTGTACATTTTATGTCTTTTGTTTTTTGTTTTTGTTTTCGGTTTCTGACATTTGCACTTTAATCATAACTTTGTACATTTTTATGTTTTTTGTTTGTTTGTTTTTGTTGTTGTTGTTTGTTTTCTGTTTCTTGCACTATAATCAAAACTTTGTACATTTTTATGTTTTTGGGGTTTTTTTTTTGTTGTTGTTTGTTTTCTGTTTCTTGCACTATAATCATAACTTTGTATATTTTGAATATCTTTTTTTCCCCATATGTCCAATGGACTGCTGAGGTTGCTGAATTTCAATGTATCGTGTAACAAACTGCTTCCTGTACCAATGACAATAAAACACATGTATCTTGATTCTAATAACCAGCACAGTTCTGCAATAATAATGATGCAATTATTAATTGGGGTATTAAGAATCTGAATTAGGTTCATTTGCACTGATACATTTGTGAAGATAGAAATGCTGACTTTGTTAAACTGTAAGAATTGATTCTAATAAAAGTTTGATTAACCGATTTGAAGTATAAAGATAAATCCATGGTAAAGAAGAAGAAGAAGAAGTTTTGGAAAGATGGTTTGTAATGTTTGCTCTGTTCACTGTTCTTCTGAATAATGCTATAATTGGTTAGAGGCCCACATTGTTTGTTATAAAGCAAATTACTCTGGAAATTCATTTCAAATGTTTGATATAATAACATTATTATTTTTTAATATATATTCCTAAACTCTTTTTTCAAAAGAAACACATCTGCAAGAAAATTGGGATGGGATGAGTATAGCACGCGCTGGTCTTTACCCTGTATAGTGTTTACCTTCTGATCCCTGTCTTTATTTTATTTCGTTCTGCTGCACGGTTTATTCGTGTCAAATCCACGTGTGACGTCATCGAGCTTTCCGTTATGACGTTTTTGTCCTATTAAGAATGACATTTTGCACAGGAGAGGGGAGGGCTCGCGTGATCCGGCCCAGTGCTCGCGCTGCGCTCTAGACAGCACTTCTCACTGCTAGGTCTCACTGCTTCTCTTTCTGAGTGCTCAACACGACCAAGTGATTCCGTGCACTGAGAGTTATGGAGAGCAGAAAGGACGTGCCGATGAGGACCGAAGGTGGCGCACTGGCCTCGAATTTCCCCGACGTTCCTGAAGACCAAGAGGAGAAGGCAGCTCCAAGAAACGGTAATATCCAGGACTGTTTCCCGTGTTCACGAGACCGATCGATGGAGGAAGCGCAAAGCGGCACTATGAAGGGAATGAGACTCGCAAGTAAGACGCGTGCGCAGAACCAAGATCTCTCAGATCTCCCCAGGAAAGAAGCAAGCAGCTCCGACGAGTCGGATTTTTATGACGGGACGGATGTGACGGATGTGACGGATGTGAGCTGCACCCCTGACCGTACGGATTACCACCACAATGCTCAAGGTAAAGAAGTGTTTCTTTCTCGAGAACATTTTAGAAGGTGATTCCCTTCAGTTAGCAAACTACCTACATGCACACAGATACACACCCTCACGTGCCACATTAGGAGAACTTACAGGAACATACCAATCATGTGCATGAATTCATTCTTTAAAAAACAGCAGCAAGTCTCCGAGATACTGATGTCACAAGATGCTCGTGCTTCTGGATTAAAGACCTAGTGACTGGGACGCACACTGCTGATGATCTCACCAGTTTGAACAAGTCTATGATCAAATCATGGCCATGTCATCTCTATGTCACAGAAGAAAACCAGATTCATCAGACCAAGAGATGATTTTTTTAATACACGACAGCTTCAGTTCCAGGCTGAAAGGATCATGTGGTCAACTCAAATTATGGACCACCATCCAGATCCACATGATTGGCTAAATTATTGCACGAATGAGCAGATGTACAGGTGTTCCTAATAAAGTGGCTAGTGAGTATCTGGTCACATATTCATGATGCGTGACATATTTTCCTCCCACAGTCACCACAGTAAAAAAGAATAAAAAATAATGCGGATTATATCAAATAATTCGGGATAATAATATCAAAATAAATGTCATAATAATAATGCATTTGTGTGTGTGTGTGTGTGTGTGTGTGTGTGTGTGTGTGTGTGTGTTATTAATATAATCTTATATATATCTATAACAAAAGTCTGTCGATAACTGATTGCACATCCCTGATTTGTCCAGGTCGGGGGTCTCCGAGTCCCAGTACAGAAAGCACAGTGGACGGTGGGAAAGTGAGCACGTGCCCAGGGGGCATCGCGTACGGCTCGGATCAGATGCGACGCTACCGCACGGCTTTCACCAGGGAGCAGATCGCTCGGCTTGAGAAGGAGTTTTACAGGGAAAATTACGTGTCCCGACCCCGCAGATGTGAACTGGCGGCCGCCTTGAATTTACCAGAAACCACCATCAAGGTATTGATGCGCATTCAATATTATTCGGATTATTATGAATGGGGTGTCACGTGATTATTCATTCGCTTTAACTATGGTGTTTACATTTTCCAAAAGAATCCTTCACATCTGGATTTCAAAAAAAGTGGTATCAAGAATTAATAGACTTCTGATTTCAGGTCTGGTTCCAGAACCGGCGCATGAAGGACAAGAGGCAGCGGCTGGCTATGACGTGGCCTCACCCAGCCGACCCCGCTTTCTACAGCTACATGGTGGGCCACGCGGGCAACCTGCCCTACTCGTTTTCCTCCCATCTCCCCGTGGCCTACTACTCTCCCCTAACTGGCGTGGCCGCGGGTCCGGTCAGCGCGTCTGGAGCGCCTGCGTTTGCGAGCCCTCTGCGTTCACTGGACACTTTCAGACTCCTCTCTCATACTTATCCGCGTCCCGAGCTGCTCTGCGCGTTCCGACACCCGTCTCTGTACGCAAGCGCGGGTCACGTCCTTGGGAACGCGTGCACGTGCCTCGGGTGTCAATCCAGCGGGAGCGCGCAGAGGTCGCCGACGAACGCAGAAGTCGCGTGCGCGCCTTCGACCAGAGACGACGCGTTCCTTATGTTCTCCCCGGCTTTCCTCAACAAGTCCCCGGAGCAGGTCCCCAGATAACCTGACACGCGAGCATTGTCCTGGACATTTTTTTCTCTGTTTTGACCACGTTTTATAACAATGTCCAAAATGCCTCCAACAACCTGCTATGCAAAACATGAAGCTGGTCTTTGCGTCATGAAGGACATGGAGGACATTATTACAGTAGACATGGAGGACATGTTGATTACAGTAGAATGTGTTAGAGAAAGCACCAAGCAGTTGCACTTAAATGAAAATGGAAAATAAAGTCATTTCCGGTGCTTTAAAACTGGAAAGACTGAAGGACACAATGCTATAATTTATACTTTTATTTTATTACATGATTCAATCCACCCAAATTGTGTATTCTTTTCCTTTTCTTTTTTTTCTTTCTTTGTTGTTTTTGTTTTGTTTTGTTTGGGAAGTGTGGAATCGGGTAGATGATAATAGCAATTTATGAGAGGTGTATTCATATAGAAGAAATATTTTCATCTTTATTTAATGACAAAGTAAATCGAGAAGTCAGATGTTGAATGTTTAAAGGAGTCGCAGAAATGAACAGAAGATGTAACTTAACATACAGGACCAAAAATACCCGATTTTATTATTAATAATAATTATATTATTATCAGATAGATCCTGACCTGGAGATATGGGCATGCAGAATTCAGCTTTTTTTGGAAATGTTTTGGTTGTCGTGTATAACATTCGTAATAAAAACTCTTTTGAAATAGATGTTCGATTGTACTGAATGAATCCAAACTAATAATTATTACAATATGAAAACAGTCAATATTTTAAAATAAAAAGTTGTTTTTTCTAAATAAGTGATTATTAATATGATTGAAATAATAAAATTAAATTTTGATATTAAATTTGAATTCAGTGGTTTAAACCAATATTATATTATAAAATATTTATTAAGTCAAAACATGGAGCAGTGGTTTTTATATTATATTTAGATAGATAGATAGATAGATAGATAGATAGATAGATAGATAGATAGATAGATAGATAGATAGATAGATAGATAGATAGATAGATAGATAGATCTGCAGGGATTCTACACTTTGAGTTCTAGCTTCGTTTATTTTGCACACTCTTCCCAGTAAATCAGATTTGGGTCCCGACGCGCAGACGCGTCCCAGTGCGCGTGCCAGAGACGGGAGCGTGTGACTGATGGCTTTGTTCAGCGCGTGTAAGTGGACACAGAACACATCCCGGGGGAATATTTTCGATAACCTGAGCTGTGCATTAAACTACACACTCTCTTATCTGGAGTGAGAGTGATGGAGGAGAACCAGGCGGCGTGTCCTTTAGGGCATTTCCGCCTGTCCGCTTTAAAAGGCCCGTTTTGGTGGTTTTAATTGATAGCGAGGCCACGACACGTGAATGGGAAATAAATGCTCAACCAATCCAATCATTCTTCTACAACTTCTTTTAGCATTATTTACTGTGCACTGGAGACAACAACAAGGTCCAACAACAGGGTTTTGGGGGTTTCTTACAGTATATACATTATAATATACAGTGTGCTCCATGTTGATCAGTGCAGAGATATCGAACTATTTGTCAATTCACCAGATCATTCAGTTTTTGTAATGGCAGCAAGAACACACACAGTACAAGTCACTACTCAAGCAACAGATTATCTGTCTAAAGATAAATTCTATAAATGGATCAGTAATAAAATGACAAGTGACAGACATTGACATATCGCTTATACAAGAAACAAACAATGTGTTAATACAAGAGTAAAAGTTCAATTAAAAACTGAAACGTTTTCTAAATCATTTTGTTTACTAGTGAACACTGCAAATGCCTGTTCATTCCTAACTTGAGTATTGGAGCTCAGGGGTTAAGACGTTAAAGGGTTTAAGACGATCAGGAAGTCCATTGCTGGGCCCTTAAACAAGGCCCCTAACACTCACCTACTTAGTGTATAAGTGCCATAATTAATTCTGCTGTAGGTGAGGGTGTCTGTGCAATGCCCCAAAATCTGAATGAATCCCATTGGTGCATCCATACCAAGCAAACTGAATAGTAGATGATTTTTTTTTAACATGGAGGACGTAAAAAACAGTCCACTGTTAAAATCATATCAATATTTTCTCTTTCCCAGACTTATTCAGGATGCTTGTTTGATTTGATGTTTAAAAACACAAACCAGTCCATCTACCAACCACAACCATGCCATGGCTAATGTCACAGAGATCCCACTTTCCCCTCATTCTGGTGTTTAATGTGAACAATAACTGAAGCTCTTAACCACTTAATAATAACTTAGTAATTGATTGAATACCTGGATGAATGATCAGGTGTACAGGTGTTCCAAAAAAGACCACCCTTCTGCCTGATGCCTACTCATAGCTGATTGAGCAATCAATCTGATCTACTCATAGATAAAAATCCACCAAAAGATACAAAAACCCTGGGAAGCTGAAAACACATGTCCAAACATGACCTCAGTATTTATGAGAAGAATCTTTGCGTAATAAAAGATGTGTTAAGCAGATGTTTGCTTTTCTCGGTGAGTCATGCCGATTATTCCCTAGACTTAAAGACAGGATCTATGCTATGCTTAAAGGTAAAAGCAATGCTGCTAGAACATCCCAAGTTCTTTGTATTGCTCATCTTATTTCTGCTTCAGCACCAAATCAATTCCCTCCCCCAGTTCTCAGCCCGCCTTCAGCAATGATGCATCATCCCATTCAATATGAACTGGCTATCCAAAGCAGGCATTCAGTGCTACATCAACGCTGCCTCGTACCCGTTATATCCATGAGGAGAGTATTCGCTTTGCAGGACGTGTGCTCCTGTTTTCATCCGCATATTTGCTGATGAGATGCATAGCGACACCGCATATGCACCATGGCACCAAAAAGTGCTTCTCGGCTCCCTCATTTCACCAGCAGAAACTCAAGGCTACACAAAATTTCAGGTTCAGGTTCAAGCTGGAACTGGTGGAGATTTGAATCAACAGTCGATCTGCTCTTTCACAAGCTGTTTGTAAAAATGGTCCCAGTGCCAGTAAAAAAAAAAAAAAACCTGGCAACCATTTTTTGGGTATCTCATGGGTGGATGTCACACGTAATAGAATTTCTCGAAGCCTGTCCCCTCTGTCCAAAGTCCAAAGTTGTATTGACTCATTGAAATCATTTTAAGGGCGATTTTAATACTTTCCAAGTAGACCAAGGTGGACAGTGGTACTTTAAGGTGGGTGGACGATTCAACAACTGGCGTTCATGCCTTATAGAAACACAAGGAAACCATGATCTAATAGGAATTTTATTTCGATTCAGTACAAGTGCAAACTAACAAACAAACACCATACAGCATTTGGTAGACCCTCTAATCCAGAGCACTTCCAACTGATCTCATTTATAAACCTGAGAAGGCGAGGGTTCAGGGGCCTTGCTTAAGGGCCCAGCTGTGGCGACCTGGTCCACCTTCCAATCAGTCAAACATTTGAGCCGCTAAGTTTCAAATTCCCTCGACAATCAGAGCCATAAGGTACGTTTAAAGATATTTATTATTACACAGGATAATTCCTCTGCACTGGATATAAAAAATCAATAAATAAAAGCGCCAACGAACCGCAAACCTTCTGTTGTAGAGCGTTAAGTGTCGAGACGGTGTATCTGGCTTTCCAGCATTAATAGGAGACTTTAAAGGTTCTTCTGTGTTTGTACTTTTCCCTGGTTTCTGACCTAGGCAAGTCAAAAGGTAAGCAGTATCTCTGTCTCCCCCACACACACACACACACACACACACACACACACACACACACACACACACACACTCTGATTTGTGGCTATGCCTGCCGCACGCAGGTCTACTTTTGTATGTGCTTTAAGTCTCTGTCCATCTGTTGATAGAAGAAAGGAGAAGATAAAGTAACAAAGAGTAACAGAAGGTTTTATGGTGATGTTCTGTTTGTGGTGATTGTCTACTGCTAAGCTAAACAGGCTCTTTACTTCAGGCGGGTTAATGGAACTTTTACGAGTTCTTCTACAATCATGTGACCTCTGGTTTCTCTCCGTCTCTCTCTGTCTCTCTCTGTCTCACTCTGTCTGACTGTCTCTATCTTTGCACTAATGCTCTTTAAGCAGATAACTTCAGCTTCAAAACTTCACATAATCCCTGACCTCTCTCCTCCTCTTTGCTAAGTTAATGTGTGTCGTGAGCTTTATTTGGGATTGAATCGTTTACCCGTAAAGCGAGAACATCAGGAACAACTGGATACCAAGAATTTGTTTATATTTTTATACCTCTGGAATGATCAACAGAAATCATCTACAGTGACATCTCCTGGAATATAAAGGCTAGGATTTTTTTTTTTGGAAGTATGGACATCAGAGAGAGAGAGAGAGAGAGAGAGAGAGAGAGAGAGATGTTCATGGGAGAAAAGCAGGTTGTGTTTAAGCTGAAAAAAGAAGGAATCCATCAGAGCTATTTGACTGTTTTTAAAGGGCTAGGAATGGAGAAAGAAATGATCTGCTCATGTTCCACGATATTTGGAAACATATCCACTGCTCCACTCATCCTCCATCCTCTATCACTGCTCTACTCATCCTCCATCCTCTATCACTGGTCCACTCATCCTCCATCCTCTATCACTGCTCCACTCATCCTCCATCCTCTATCACTGCTCCACTCATCCTCCATCCTCTATCACTGCTCTACTCATCCTCCATCCTCTATCACTGCTCCACTCATCCTCCATCCTCTATCACTGCTCACTCATCCTCCATCCTCTATCCACTGCTCCACTCATCTATCACTGCTCCACTCATCCTCCATCCTCTATCACTGCTCCACTCATCCTCATCCTCTATCACTGCCACTCATCCTCCATCCTCTATCACTGGTCCACTCATCCTCCATCCTCTATCACTGCTCCACTCATCCTCCATCCTCTATCACTGCTCCACTCATCCTCCATCCTCTATCCACTGCTCCACTCATCCTCCATCCTCTATCACTGGTCCACTCATCCTCCATCCTCTATCACTGCTCCACTCATCCTCCATCCTCTATCACTGCTCCACTCATCCTCCATCCTCTATCACTGCTCACTCATCCTCCATCCTCTATCACTGCTACTCATCCTCCATCCTCTATCACTGCTACTCATCCTCCATCCTCTATCACTGGTCCACTCATCCTCCATCCTCTATCACTGCTCCACTCATCCTCTATCCTCTATCACTGCTCTACTCATCCTCCATCCTCTATCACTGCTCTACTCATCCTCCATCCTCTATCACTGGTCCACTCATCCTCCATCCTCTATCACTGGTCCACTCATCCTCCATCCTCTATCACTGCTCACTCATCCTCCATCCTCTATCACTGCTCTACTCATCCTCCATCCTCTATCACTGCTCCACTCATCCTCTATCCTCTATCACTGCTCTACTCATCCTCCATCCTCTATCACTGCTCTACTCATCCTCCATCCTCTATCACTGCTCTACTCATCCTCATCCTCTATCACTGCTCCACTCATCCTCCATCCTCTATCACTGCTACTCATCCTCCATCCTCTATCACTGCTCTACTCATCCTCCATCCTCTATCACTGGTCCACTCATCCTCCATCCTCTATCACTGCTCTACTCATCCTCCATCCTCTATCACTGCTCTACTCATCCTCCATCCTCTATCACTGCTCCACTCATCCTCTATCCTCTATCACTGCTCTACTCATCCTCCATCCTCTATCACTGCTCTACTCATCCTCCATCCTCTATCACTGCTCCACTCATCTATCACTGCTCCAAGCACACACACACACACACACACACACACACACACACACACACACACTAGGTGTCTAGGTAAGAGATGGTCTTAACTCATCATAATCACTTTTATTCACTTCCATCATCGCACCGTCAATAGTAATCATGTAGCCGTCAGGTCCAGTATGATGCAGCGCAGTCGTCTGTCTGTCACACGGAGATGTCACTGAAACCTTTCTCCCATCTGAACATCATGGAATTCTACACTAATCACTCGATTGGCCCGAATTGCGCACACACACACACACACACACACACACACACACACACACACACCTTTTCCCACTTCATAAAGACTAATCAATACTATCTTTTTCTCCATCGCTGTCCATTTCCCTACTTCCCCTTTCCCATATTTCTTTTATTTTTATTCCCTTGTTCAAGCATCATAACTTCGACTCAGAAATGATGTGGAGTAAAATCTCGTGATGTGATGCGCAGCTTCTCCTCATCCCTGTCCCTCAAAGATAATAATCAATATTGATCCTGAGTGAAGTGAAAAATGAGAGGAAGCTAATGAAAGAGAGATATGGTGTGTGTGTGTGTGTGTGTGTGTGTGTGTGTGTGTGTGTGTGTGTGTGTGTGAGAGAAAAAGATCAAACGAGTGAGAAAGAGAATAGAAGAATGGACATACTCTGACTTCTCCTCTATTTGAGGTTTGACAGAATCGATAGAGAAACACAGAGGATGGATTCTCAGGATGCAGCAGTACACAAGGAGTGTGTATTGGTTACATTGCTGTGTGTGTGTGTGTGTGTGTGTGTGTGTGTGTGTGTGTGTGTGTGAAAGAAATGTAATTGGGATGTTAACTCCTAACCCATGTGTGTGTTGTGTCCAGACCCATGTAATTGTGACAATTGTGTAAATATAATAACGTAATAGTTTGAGATAAACAGGTTCGGCCATTGATACAATACGATTACAAACTCTACATCAGTGTGAAATCGAACCCAGGAGACGTTTCCCTCTGATCTACAGAGAATGATGGGGCATCACCATGGTTTCATTGATTTTGTGGATAATATATAAAGCTCTGGTCTCAGAGTGAAGAATCGCCGTTATATACAGTAAGCATCGGACCTACTGCAGATCCTTCAAAGAGTTCTTGTAATACTTGTTTTATAGAGTCTATGAAAAGAGTGTTTGAGACACATTCATGTTCCTGTTGTTTGGGTACAAGACAAAAACACACAAGAATTCGAGTGTGAGTGGGAAATTTCTGTCTCTACCAGAAGGACTTGTGTAAGACAAGAACAGGAGAGAAGATGTGATGAGACTCCCTCAATCCCACACTCACACATGGAGATGAAAGCTTAATAGTTTGGTTGTTTTGGAGCAGGGAAGTGAAACAAATCCTGAACCAACATGACTCCCATTCCACACTGACGATGAGCCGAAGCGTACGTCCGAACGTCCCAGAGTAAACAGTCGTCCATAATAGAGCCGCTTGCCCATTCACCACACCTGAATCCTATTGAACTGCTCTGGGATGAACAAAAAATCTCCAACTAGTGAAGATGGTGAGAAGTGTTTCAGTGAAACGTTTGGAGAAACGAAGTGTCCGGATGAGAAGTGTGAAAAGCTGTGCTTCATCTGGACATTTATAGATTTGTCAGGTCAAAGGAAAACTTTCATGAGGTCACAAGAAATTGTGTTTCTGAGGACAAAAAAATGAAAGAATCAGAACTCCAATCAGAACACTACCTGCATTTACATCATGATTATAGGTGAAGATTTGCCTGTGTGGATAAAACACACTTGTCCAGCAACTTATCTCCAGTCTGAGAAAGTGTGATGGGATAGACTCTCACTGCAGGAGAAAAACAAAGATGCTAAACCATTCACCCAGTAAACATTACGGCAGTACCTGCTAAAAATACAGAGAATACAGAATATTAACACATTGAACAGTAAACTGCATGTAAGTGACGATGCCTTTATATCTTTAAGAGGTTTTGATTCCTCATAACATTTTAAAACCATGACTTACAGAACATCACACAAAGATAGACACGAAAATGCATCGAAATATTTTCAAAGCACCGAAAAACAATCAAAAACGACCGAATATTTACAGAATCTCCCACACTATTTTAGTTCATCTTTGACTGTTTGTGGACCCTCTAACAAATGAGTCCTTATAAGTTTATACCTAATGAGTGAGCCAGAGAAAGCAGTGGCAGGGAAAAGACTCCCTGAGATGGTATGAGGAAGAAACCTTGACAAAAAACAGAATCAAAAGAGTCCAATTAGAATACAGAGTCAAACAACAAGCAGAATGAACACAGGACTATTTCATTTTATTTCATTTTTCAGCAGAAATCTTCAGTGCAGTAAATCAGATTAAATAGAAATATGAATGTTTTGGGTCGATATGCTGTAAATGAGTGTTAATGTGTGTCTCACACACACACACACACACACACACACACACACACACACACACAGGTTCACAATTCTGCACTTAGAAAAGTGAAAGAGCTGTGTGGAGCCGAGTGTGTGTTCTGTTATAGAGCAGTCGCATTGTGTTTTGTATAGTGTGTGTTTTGTATAGTGTGTGTTTTGTAGCGTGTGTTATGTGTAGTGAGTGTGATTTGTAGAGAGTGTGTTTTTGTGTGTTTTGTATAGTGTGTGTTTTGTATAGTGTGTGTTTTGTATAGTGAGTGTGTTTTGTAGAGAGTGTGTTTTTGTGTGTTTTGTATAGTGTGTGTTTTGTATAGTGTGTGTTTTGTAGCGTGTGTTATGTGTAGTGAGTGTGATTTGTAGAGAGTGTGTTTTTGTGTTTTGTATAGTGTGTGTTTTGTATAGTGTGTGTTTTGTAGTGTGTGTTTTGTATAGAGTGTGTTTTTGTGTTTTGTATAGAGTGTGTTTTTGTGTGTTTTTGTGTTTTGTATAGTGTGTGTTTTGTAGCGTGTGTTATGTATAGTGAGTGTGTTTTGTAGAGTGTGTTTTTAGTGTGTTTTGTATAGTGTGTGTGTTTTGTAGAGTGTGTTTTGTAAGTGTGTTTTGTACATTGTGTGTGCTTAGTAAAGAGTGTGTTTTGTATAGTGAGTGTGTTTTTAGTGTGTTTGTTTTGTATAGTGTGTGTTTTATAGACAGTGTGTTTTGTATAGAGTGTGTTTTGTAGAGTGTGGATTTTAGTGTGTTTGTTTTTATAGTGTGTTTTGTAGAGTGTGTTGTATAGTGTGTGTTTTGTATAGTGTGTGTTTTATAGAGTTTGCTTTGTATAGTGTGTGTGTTTTGTAGAGAGTGTGTTTTGTATAGTGTGTGTTTTGTAGAGAGTGTGTTGTATAGTGTGTGTTTTGTAGAGTGTGTTTTGTATAGTGTGTGTGTTTTGTAGAGAGTGTTTTGTATAGTGTGTGTGTTTTGTAGAGAGTGTTTTGTATAGAGTGTGTTTTTGTGTTTTGTACAGTGTGTGTTTTTGTGTGTTTTGTATAGTGTGTGTTTTATAGAGTGTGTTTTGTATAGTGTCCGTGTTTTGTAGAGAGTGTGTTTTGTATAGTGTGTGTTTTGTAGAGAGTGTATTTTGTATAGTGTCCGTGTTTTGTAGTGTGTTTTGTATAGTGTGTGTGTTTTGTATAGTGTGTGTGTTTTAGAGAGTGTGTTTTGTATAGTGTCCGTGTTTTGTAGAGAGTGTATTTTGTATAGTGTCCGTGTTTTGTAGTGTGTTTTGTATAGTGTGTGTGTTTTGTAGAGAGTGTATTTTGTATAGTGTCCGTGTTTTGTAGTGTGTTTTGTATAGTGTGTGTGTTTTGTAGAGAGTGTTTTGTATAGTGTCCGTGTTTTGTAGTGTGTTTTGTAGAGAGTGTGTTTTGTATAGTGTCCGTGTTTTGTAGTGTGTTTTGTATAGTGTGTGTGTGTTTTAGAGAGTGTGTTTTGTATAGTGTGTGTGTTTTGTAGAGAGTGTTTTGTATAGTGTCGTGTTTTGTAGTGTGTGTGTATAGTGTGTGTGTTTTGTATAGTGTCTGTTTTGTAGAGAGTGTATTTTGTATAGTGTCCTGTGTTTTGTAGTGTGTTTTGTATAGTGTGTGTTTTGTAGAGAGTGTGTTTTGTATAGTGTCCGTGTTTTGTAGTGTGTTTTGTAGTGTGTGTTTTGTAGAGAGTGTGTTTTGTATAGTGTCTGTGTTTTGTAGAGAGTGTATTTTGTATAGTGTCCGTGTTTTGTAGTGTGTTTTGTATAGTGTGTGTTTTGTAGAGTGTGTTTTGTATAGTGTGTGTGTTTTAGAGAGTGTGTTTTGTATAGTGTCCGTGTTTTGTAGTGTGTTTTGTATAGTGTGTGTTTTGTAGAGAGTGTGTTTTGTATAGTGTCCGTGTTTTGTAGTGTGTTGTATAGTGTGTGTTTTGTATAGAGTGTGTTTTTGTATAGTGTGTTTTGTATAGTGTGTGTGTTTTGTAGAGTGTGTGTTTTGTATAGTGTCCGTGTTTTGTAGTGTGTTTTGTATAGTGTGTGTTTTGTAGAGTGTGTTTTGTATAGTGTGTGTGTTTTAGAGAGTGTGTTTTGTATAGTGTCCGTGTTTTGTAGTGTGTTTTGTATAGTGTGTGTTTTGTAGAGAGTGTGTTTTGTATAGTGTCCGTGTTTTGTATAGAGTGTGTTTTTGTATAGTGTGTGTGTTTTGTAGTGTGTTTTGTATAGTGTGTGTGTTTTGTAGAGAGTGTTTTGTATAGTGTCCGTGTTTTGTAGTGTTTTGTATAGTGTGTGTGTTTTGTAGAGTGTTTTGTATAGTGTGTGTGTTTTGTAGAGAGTGTTTTGTATAGTGTCTGTGTTTTGTAGAGTGTATTTTGTATAGTGTGTGTTTTGTAGAGAGTGTGTTTTGTATAGTGTCCGTGTTTTGTAGTGTTTTGTATAGTGTCTGTGTTTTGTAGTGTGTTTTGTATAGTGTGTGTGTGTTTTGTAGAGAGTGTGTTTTGTATAGTGTCTGTGTTTTGTAGAGAGTGTGTTGTATAGTGTGTGTGTTTTGTATAGTGTCTGTGTTTTATAGTGTGTGTTTTGTATAGTGTATGTGTTTTGTAGAGAGTGTGTTTTGTAGTGTGTTTTGTATAGTGTGTGTTTTGTAGAGAGTGTATTTTGTATAGTGTCTGTGTTTTGTAGTGTGTTTTGTATAGTGTCTGTGTTTTGTATAGTGTCTGTGTTTTGTAGTGTGTTTTGTATAGTGTGTGTGTTTTGTAGAGAGTGTATTTTGTATAGTGTCTGTGTTTTGTAGTGTGTTTTGTATAGTGTCTGTGTTTTGTATAGTGTCTGTGTTTTGTAGTGTGTTTTGTATAGTGTCTGTGTTTTGTAGAAGTGTGTTTTGTATAGTGTGTGTGTTTTGTAGAGTGTGTTTTGTATAGTGTGTGTGTTTTGTAGAGAGTGTGTTTTGTATAGTGTGTGTTTTATAGTGTGTTTTGTATAGTGTCTCTGTTTTGTAGTGTGTTTTGTATAGTGTGTGTGTTTTGTAGAGAGTGTGTTTTGTATAGTGTCTGTGTTTTGTAGTGTGTTTTGTATAGTGTGTGTGTTTTGTAGTGTGTTTTATATAGTGTCTGTGTTTTGTAGAGAGTGTATTTTGTATAGTGTCTCTGTTTTGTAGTGTGTTTTGTATAGTGTGTGTGTTTTGTAGAGAGTGTTTTGTATAGTGTCTGTGTTTTGTAGTGTGTTTTGTATAGTGTGTGTGTTTTGTAGAGTGTGTTTTGTATAGTGTGTGTTTTGTAGAGTATATTTTGTATAGTGTCTGTGTTTTGTAGTGTGTTTTATATAGTGTGTGTGTTTTGTAGAGAGTGTGTTTTGTATAGTGTCTGTGTTTTGTAGAGTGTGTTTTGTATAGTGTCTGTGTTTTGTAGTGTGTGTTGTATAGTGTCCGTGTTTTGTAGAGAGTGTTTTGTATAGTGTGTGTTTTGTAGTGTGTGTTTTGTATAGTGTCTGTGTTTTGTATAGTGTGTGTGTTTTGTATAGTGTCTGTGTTTTGTATAGTGTCTGTGTTTTGTATATAGTGTGTGTGTTTTGTAGAGAGTGTGTTTTGTATAGTGTCTGTGTTTTGTAGTGTGTTTTGTATAGTGTCTGTGTTTTGTAGAAGTGTGTTTTGTATAGTGTCTGTGTTTTGTAGAGTGTGTTTTGTATAGTGTGTGTGTTTTGTATAGTGTGTGTGTTTTGTAGAGAGTGTGTTTTGTATAGTGTGTGTGTTTTGTATAGAGTGTGTTTTGTATAGTGTCTGTGTTTTGTAGTGTGTTTTGAATAGTGTCTGTGTTTTGTAGTGTTTTGTATAGTGTGTGTGTGTTTTATAGTGTGTGTGTTTTGTAGTGTGTTGTATAGTGTCCGTGTTTTGTATAGTGTCTGTGTTTTGTATAGTGTCTGTGTTTTGTAGTGTGTGTTTTATATAGTGTCTGTGTTTTGTATAGTGTGTTTTGTATAGTGTGTGTGTTTTGTAGTGAGTGTGTTTTGTATAGTGTGTGTGTTTTGTAGAGAGTGTGTTTGTATAGTGTCTGTTTTGTAGAGTGTGTTTTATAGAGTGTGTTTTGTAGTGTTTTGTATAGAGTGTGTTTTGTATAGTGTGTGTGTGTTTTGTAGAGAGTGTGTTTTGTATAGTGTGTGTTTTGTAGAGAGTGTTTTGTATAGTGTGTGTTTTGTAGAGAGTGTGTTTGTATAGTGTCCGTGTTTTGTAGTGTGTTTTGTATAGTGTCCGTGTTTTGTAGAGTGTGTTTTGTAGTGAGTGTGTTTTGTAGTGTTTTGTATAGAGTGTGTTTTGTAGAGAGTGTGTTTTGTATAGTGTCTGTGTTTTGTAGTGTGTTGTATAGTGTCTGTGTTTTGTAGTGTGTTTTGTATAGTGTCTGTGTTTTGTAGTGTGTTTTGTATAGTGTCTGTGTGTTTTGTATAGTGTGTTTTGTATAGTGTCTGTGTTTTGTAGAGTGTGTTTTGTATAGTGTGTGTTTTGTAGTGTGTTTTGTATAGTGTCTGTGTTTTGTAGAGAGTGTTTTGTATAGTGTCTGTGTTTTGTAGAGTGTGTTTTGTATAGTGTCTGTGTTTTGTAGAGTGTGTTTTGTATAGTGTCTGTGTTTTGTAGTGTGTTTTGTATAGTGTCTGTGTTTTATAGTGTGTGTTTTGTAGAGAGTGTGTTTGTATAGTGTCTGTGTTTTGTAGTGTGTGTGTTGTATAGTGTCTGTGTTTTGTATAGTGTGTGTGTTTTATAGAGTGTGTTTTATAGTGTGTTTTGTATAGTGTATGTGTTTTGTATAGTGTGTGTGTTTTGTAGAAGTGTGTTTTGTATATAGTGTGTGTTTTGTAGAAGTGTGTTTTGTATAGTGTTTTGTATATAGTGTCTGTGTTTTATAGTGTGTTTTGTATAGTGTTTTGTATAGTGTGTGTTTTATAGTGTGTTTTGTATAGTGTATGTGTTTTGTATAGTGTGTTTTGTATAGTGTCCGTGTTTTGTAGAGTATATTTTGTATAGTGTTTTGTATAGTGTTTTGTATAGTGTGTTTTGTAGTGTGTTGTATAGTGTCCTGTGTTTTGTAGAAGTGTGTTTTGTATAGTGTCTGTGTTTTGTAGTGTGTTTTGTATAGTGTGTGTGTTTTGTAGAGTGTGTTTTGTATAGTGTGTGTGTTTTGTAGTGTGTTTTGTATAGTGTGTGTTTTGTAGAGAGTGTGTTTTGTATAGTGTGTGTGTTTTGTAGAGAGTGTTTTGTATAGTGTGTGTGTTTTGTAGAGAGTGTGTTTTGTATAGTGTCTGTGTTTTGTAGAAGTGTGTTTTGTATAGTGTCTGTGTTTTGTAGTGTGTGTGTTGTATAGTGTCTGTGTTTTGTAGTGTGTGTTTTGTAGTGTGTTTTGTATAGTGTGTGTGTTTTGTAGAGAGTGTGTTTTGTATAGTGTGTGTGTTTTGTAGAGAGTGTGTTTTGTATAGTGTGTGTGTTTTGTAGAGTGTGTTTTGTATAGTGTGTGTGTTTTGTAGAGAGTGTGTTTTGTATAGTGTCTGTGTTTTGTAGTGTGTTTTGTATAGTGTGTGTTTTGTAGAGAGTGTGTTTTGTATAGTGTCTGTGTTTTGTAGTGTGTGTTTTGTATAGTGTGTGTGTGTTTTGTAGAAGTGTGTTTTGTATAGTGTGTGTTTTATAGAGTGTGTTTTGTATAGTGTGTGTTTTGTATAGTGTGTTTTGTAGAGAGTGTGTTTTGTATAGTGTCTGTGTTTTGTAGTGTGTTTTATATAGTGTGTGTGTTTTATAGAGTGTGTTTTATATAGTGTGTGTGTTTTATAGTGTGTTTTGTATAGTGTGTGTGTTTTGTAGAAGTGTGTTTTGTATAGTGTTTTGTATAGTGTCTGTGTTTTGTAGTGTTTTGTATAGTGTCCGTGTTTTGTATAGTGTCTGTGTTTTGTATAGTGTGTTTTGTATAGTGTGTGTGTTTTGTAGAAGTGTGTTTTGTATATAGTGTCTGTGTTTTGTAGTGTGTGTGTTGTATAGTGTCTGTGTTTTGTATAGTGTCTGTGTTTTGTAGTGTGTTTTGTATAGTGTATGTGTTTTGTAGAGTGTGTTTTGTATAGTGTGTGTTTTGTAGAGAGTGTATTTTGTATAGTGTGTGTGTTTTGTAGAGAGTGTGTTTTGTATAGTGTCTGTGTTTTGTATAGTGTATGTGTTTTGTAGAGTGTATTTTGTATAGTGTGTGTTTTGTAGAGTGTGTTTTATATAGTGTGTGTGTTTTGTAGAGTGTGTTTTATATAGTGTGTGTGTGTTTTGTAGAGAGTGTGTTTTATAGTGTGTGTTTTGTAGAGAGTGTGTTTTGTATAGTGTCCTGTGTTTTGTAGTGTGTGTTGTATAGTGTCTGTGTTTTGTATAGTGTCCTGTGTTTTGTAGTGTGTTTTGTATAGTGTATGTGTTTTGTAGAGTGTGTTTTGTATAGTGTGTGTGTTTTGTAGAGAGTGTATTTTGTATAGTGTGTGTGTTTTGTAGAGAGTGTTTTGTATAGTGTGTGTTTTGTAGTGTGTTTTGTATAGTGTCTGTGTTTTGTAGTGTGTTTTGTATAGTGTGTGTGTTTTGTAGAGTGTGTTTTGTATAGTGTCTGTGTTTTGTAGTGTGTTTTATAGTGTGTGTGTTTTGTAGAGAGTGTGTTTTGTATAGTGTGTGTTTTGTATAGTGTCTGTGTTTTGTAGAGAGTGTGTGTTGTATAGTGTCTGTGTTTTGTAGTGTGTGTTGTATAGTGTCTGTGTTTTGTAGAGAGTGTGTTTTGTATAGTGTCTGTGTTTTGTAGAGAGTGTTTTGTATAGTGTCTGTGTTTTGTATAGTGTCTGTGTTTTGTAGTGTGTTGTATAGTGTCTGTGTTTTGTATAGTGTCGTGTTTTGTATAGTGTCCGTGTTTTGTATAGTGTCCGTGTTTTGTAGTGTGTGTTTTGTATAGTGTGTGTGTTTTGTAGAGAGTGTGTTTTGTATAGTGTGTGTGTTTTGTAGAGAGTGTGTTTTGTATAGTGTCTGTGTTTTGTAGTGTGTTTTGTATAGTGTGTGTGTTTTGTAGAGAGTGTGTTTTGTATAGTGTCCGTGTTTTGTAGTGTGTGTTGTATAGTGTCCGTGTTTTGTATAGTGTGTGTGTGTTTTATAGTGTGTTTTGTATAGTGTATGTGTTTTGTAGAGAGTGTGTTTTGTATAGTGTGTTTTGTAGAGAGTGTATTTTGTATAGTGTGTGTTTTGTAGAGAGTGTGTTTTGTATAGTGTCTGTGTTTTGTAGAGAGTGTGTTTTGTATAGTGTGTGTTTTGTAGTGTGTTTTGTATAGTGTGTGTGTTTTGTAGAGAGTGTTTTGTAGAGTGTATTTTGTATAGTGTCCGTGTTTTGTAGTGTGTGTTTTGTATAGTGTGTGTGTTTTGTAGTGTGTTGTATAGTGTGTTTTGTATAGTGTGTGTGTTTTGTAGAAGTGTGTTTTGTATATAGTGTGTGTGTTTTATAGAGTGTGTTTTATAGTGTCTGTGTTTTGTATAGTGTGTGTGTTTTGTAGTGTGTTTTGTATAGTGTCTGTGTTTTATAGTGTGTTTTATATAGTGTGTGTGTTTTGTAGTGTGTTTTGTATAGTGTGTGTGTTTTGTAGAGTGTGTTTTGTATAGTGTCTGTGTTTTGTAGTGTGTTTTGTATAGTGTCTGTTTTGTATAGTGTGTTTTTGTCTTGTATAGTGTGTCTGTGTTTTATAGTGTCTGTGTTTTGTAGTGTGTTTTGTATAGTGTCTGTGTGTTTTGTAGAGTGTTTTGTATAGTGTCTGTGTTTTGTAGTGTGTTTTGTATAGTGTGTCTGTGTTTTGTAGAAGTGTGTTTTGTATAGTGTGTGTTTTGTGTGTTTTGTATAGTGTGTGTTGTATAGTGTGTGTTTTGTATAGTGTCTGTGTTTTGTAGTGTGTTTTGTATAGTGTGTGTGTTTTGTAGAGAGTGTGTTTTGTATAGTGTCTGTGTTTTGTAAGTGTGTTTTGTATAGTGTCTGTGTTTTGTATAGTGTCTGTGTTTTGTATAGTGTGTTTTATATAGTGTCTGTGTTTTGTAGAGAGTGTATTTTGTATAGTGTCTATGTTTTGTAGTGTGTGTTTTGTATAGTGTGTGTTTTATAGTGTGTGTTTTATATAGTGTCTGTGTTTTATAGTGTGTTTTATATAGTGTCTGTGTTTTGTAGTGTGTTTTATAGTGTCTGTGTTTTGTAGTGTGTTTTATAGTGTGTTTTATAGTGTCTGTGTTTTGTATAGTGTTTTGTATAGTGTGTGTGTGTGTGTGTTTTGTAGAGTGTGTTTTGTATAGTGTCTATGTTTTGTAGTGTCTGTGTTTTGTATATAGTGTGTGTTTTGTAGTGTGTTTTGTAGAGTGTGTGTTTTGTATAGTGTCTGTGTGTTTTGTAGAGTGTATTTTGTATAGTGTCTGTGTTTTGTAGAGTGTCTGTGTTTTGTATAGTGTGTCTGTGTTTTGTAGTGTGTTTTATATAGTGTCTATGTTTTGTAGTGTGTTTTGTAGAAGTGTGTTTTGTATAGTGTTTTGTATAGTGTCTGTGTTTTGTAGAGTGTGTTTTGTATAGTGTGTCTGTGTTTTGTATAGTGTGTTTTGTATAGTGTATGTGTTTTGTATAGTGTCTGTGTTTTGTAGAAGTGTGTTTTGTATAGTGTCCTGTGTTTTGTAGTGTTTTGTATAGTGTGTGTGTTTTGTAGAGTGTGTTTTGTATAGTGTGTGTGTGTTTTGTAGAGAGTGTGTTTTGTATAGTGTCTGTGTTTTGTAGTGTCTGTGTTTTGTAGAGTGTGTTTTGTATAGTGTCTGTGTTTTGTAGTGTGTTTTGTATAGTGTGTGTGTTTTGTAGAGTGTGTTTTATATAGTGTTTTGTATAGTGTGTTTTGTATAGTGTCTGTGTTTTGTAGTGTGTTTTGTATAGTGTCTGTGTTTTGTAGAGTGTGTTTTGTATAGTGTCTGTGTTTTGTAGTGTGTTTTGTATAGTGTCTGTGTTTTGTAGAGTGTGTTTTGTATAGTGTCTGTGTTTTGTAGTGTGTTTTATAGTGTCTGTGTTTTGTAGAGAGTGTGTTTTGTATAGTGTCTGTGTTTTGTAGTGTGTTGTATAGTGTGTGTTTTGTATAGTGTCTGTGTTTTGTAGTGTGTTTTGTATAGTGTCTGTGTTTTGTATAGTGTGTTTTGTATAGCGTCTGTGTTTTGTATAGTGTCTGTGTTTTGTAGTGTGTTTGTATAGTGTGTTTTGTATAGTGTCTGTGTTTTGTAGTGTGTTTTGTATAGTGTCTGTGTTTTGTAGAGAGTGTGTTTTGTATAGTGTCTGTGTTTTGTAGAAGTGTGTTTTGTATAGTGTGTGTTTTGTATAGTGTGTGTGTGTTTTGTAGAGTGTGTTTTGTATAGTGTGTGTGTTTTGTAGAAGTGTGTTTTGTATAGTGTCTGTGTTTTGTAGTGTGTTTTGTATATAGTGTCTGTGTTTTGTAGTGTGTTTTGTATAGTGTCTGTGTTTTGTAGTGTGTGTGTTTTGTATAGTGTGTTGTATAGTGTCTGTGTTTTGTATAGTGTCTGTGTTTTGTATAGTGTCTGTGTTTTGTAGTGTGTTTTGTATAGTGTGTGTGTTTTGTAGAGTGTGTTTTGTATAGTGTGTGTTGTATAGTGTGTTGTATAGTGTGTGTTTTGTATAGTGTCTGTGTTTTGTATAGTGTCTGTGTTTTGTAGTGTGTTTTGTATAGTGTGTGTGTTTTGTAGAGTGTGTTTTGTATAGTGTGTGTGTTTTGTAGAGAGTGTGTTTTGTATAGTGTCTGTGTTTTGTAGTGTGTGTTGTATAGTGTCTGTGTTTTGTATAGTGTCGTGTTTTGTAGTGTGTTTTGTATAGTGTATGTGTTTTGTAGAGAGTGTATTTTGTATAGTGTGTGTTTTGTAGAGAGTGTATTTTGTATAGTGTCTGTGTTTTGTAGTGTGTTTTGTATAGTGTGTGTGTTTTGTAGAGAGTGTGTTTTGTATAGTGTCTGTGTTTTGTAGTGTGTTTTGTATAGTGTCTGTGTTTTGTAGAGTGTCTGTGTTTTGTAGTGTGTGTTGTATAGTGTCTGTGTTTTGTATAGTGTCTGTGTTTTGTAGTGTGTTTTATATAGTGTCTGTGTTTTGTAGAGAGTGTATTTTGTATAGTGTGTGTGTTTTATAGAGTGTGTTTTGTATAGTGTCTGTGTTTTGTAGAGTGTGTTTTGTATAGTGTCTGTGTTTTGTAGAGAGTGTGTTTTGTATAGTGTCTGTGTTTTGTAGTGTGTGTTGTATAGTGTCTGTGTTTTGTATAGTGTCTGTGTTTTGTAGTGTTTTGTATAGTGTCTGTGTTTTGTAGAGTGTTTTGTATAGTGTGTGTTTTGTAGAGAGTGTATTTTGTATAGTGTGTGTTTTGTAGAGTGTGTTTTGTATAGTGTCTGTGTTTTGTATAGTGTCTGTGTTTTGTAGTGTGTTTTATATAGTGTGTG